>NC_046361.1:15708808-16008808 GCF_011125445.2 Fundulus heteroclitus
ATGCATATTTTTCCTTTTAACATCACAACCATATGCTTTGTTGTGTTGTTCTGTTACATAAAATTCCAAATGCACTGAAGCTTATAGCTGCAAATTAAATCTGATGTAATGTTTACTGCTGGTGAACCAGATATTCAGTCGGACACAGAGTTAGGTTTTAAAAGGTTTATCGTGAAGAGGATGAGTAGTGGCGGGTGAGGCGGGCAAGCAGAAACAGACCTGGCAGATGAGTTATGGCTGACGGTACAGGCGGGCAGGGATGAGCAGGAGACCAGAGGATGCAGGTAGATAAAGAGCAGAGCAGGCAGGAGCAACGGGACTGAGGACGTTTGTCTGTGGGAGGCTGGTATTATAGCAACGATGGCACCCTGCTGCTGAGGGGGGGGCAGTTCTTGGTGCCTGAAAAAGTCTGAAATTCCTTTGCTTACATCCCATTCTGATTTTTTTTCTCATGGCTTGATGGCACAACATTCAAATGTATGTCAACGGATTGGATGCGACGTGTCTGAAATTACTTAATCACTTATAATGATATTCAACAGCTTCCAGCTGAAACTCCACCTCATCCTCACCTCTTATAATGCTGGAGAACAGCAGGGCTGTTTTCAAGCAGGGCAGTTAACCCGCAGCCTCTCTAACTGAAACATTTCTTATGATAAGGAGCCGACAGCTTCTTGGCAACTTCACTCCTAAAACAACCGACTGTGGGTGCAAGTGTTTGTTCCTCACTCAAAGACACAGATCCTTACAAGGCTAAACACACTCTCATAGCAGAAGCCAGTGAAGCTCTTGTGTCATGAGGAAGGCTTTTCCTGCAAAAGTAGGCATTTTATCTGGTTGAAACCACAAACTTGTATGGATTTTATGTGGACCAGCACAAAATCATTACAACAGGTATAGGCTACATTAAAAAATACAAACAACAACTTTTCAAAAAGGTGACTTTCTCTTGTATTCAGTGCTCTTTAATATGTTCTCCATAAGTAAATGCCAGTGCAACCAATTACTTTCAGAAGTCTTGAAACAGACAGCCGGATGTTGTAATTTGTCGATGTACCACTAGAGGTCTCTGTAAGCAAGGCAGTGAACTGTATGTGATCACAAGCCATGAAGCTTGTTTCAAATAATAACACAAAGATAAAAAATACCTCACATTTGCTCTAAAAATAAAAGCTGCTGAAAACATAAATCACTGTCATCACTAAACCATTTGGAGACAAACTATTATATCGCGTTTTTTCATATGTATAATTTTAATTTCTCTAAAGTTCAAACAATGTCCAAACAATAATATTGTATAGGTATCATACTTATTATTATTATTATTATTATTATTATTATTATTATTATTATTATTAT
This sequence comes from Fundulus heteroclitus, assembly GCF_011125445.2. NCBI lineage: Eukaryota > Metazoa > Chordata > Actinopteri > Cyprinodontiformes > Fundulidae > Fundulus > Fundulus heteroclitus. The sequence goes on from NC_046361.1 coordinate 15,710,168, forward strand.
TATTATTATTATTATTATTATTATTATTATTATTATTATTGTTATTATTATTCCTTTTAATTGTAGCAGTACTACTGCTTATATGTACATCTAATTTATCTTATATTATTTGTAAATATTGGAAGGAACTATATAACTTGTTGCACATTATTAAGGCATTTCTTAAAGTAAACGGTAATAGATCAGTTTGAAAGTGTGTTTTGTAAAGGGGTGGGTAGGATATTACAAGTTACTTCTTCACACCCCTTGAATAAAGTACACCATTTTGTCTTTATTTTGTTTTTGTTTTTTTTATTCAACTACTTTTTACCGTTCTTTATGTTGTAACGTTCGATGAATAAATAAATAAATGTAAATTACAAAATAAAAACAACAAAACCAAATAAAAAGGTTAATATATTTATGCTTAATGTCTGTGTTAAACCGCACAATATTGACCAATAAAGCTGATTCTGGTGTCTATTCGTGCTATATGAAGAAAGGCTTGTTTTGGGGGGGATTCTTGTTATTATTTAGTTCTCTTTACGTGTCATTTTGGAGAGCAAAGCGGCTTAACAGCTGCAGGAACCACGTCAGCACCGAAGCGAGCTGACATCATTCCTGAAAGATGAGCTTTTTCCTCACCCAGCTGTTGGGTGAACATCTCCTCGCAATCCCGCCGTCTTTTCTGATTTGAAACAGGCAGAAATGGGGGGAAGGCCGACAGTAGGGGGGATTTTAAAAGCCAGACGTGTGCTTGGCTGCGGGATGGTCGAAGCAGCGTGTTCAGGCACAGCGCCTTCTGACGGCTTCGGGATGGTTCAGCAGCAGCCGGACTGGTTCGACCCGGTTTGATCCTGTTAGGTCTCCCGGAGCTGCAACGTGTAGTGCGGAGAATGCAGCAGACACAAACAAGCTGTCTTTGGGTGAAAAACATACAAAACATATTAGGTTTAATCTACTCTACAAACGTCAACCATTGTAAAATAAGACTTTTGTAAAGATAAAAATAAAAAAAAAATCAGAGCGTATGAATTAAAAAATATCCGCCATAATAACACGACACAGACTTGCATGCTTGAAATAATAAATCTATTCATGTGAACAACTACTGTTGTGTGATTTTTTTTTCTACTTGCTTTTATTATGTTTTTTTTTTTCTGGTCACGACGTTGCATGACGAGATGATTCATCTAATCTCGCGAGACAGGGCTGCAAGGGATTCGCAACGCTGCCCCAGTCCAGTCAGACACCGCGCTCAACATGATAAGGCTGCTTATGGGGAAAGTTAATGAGATGCTTCTCAGTTCGGTTTGACTGCGTCTATTATGTGTGGATGCTCTGTCATTTCTGAGAGCGTGACAAGCAGCGCACACATTTGGAAAACACTGAACACGTTATCAAGTTGAAGGAATGGATCCAGTTTTGAATAACTTAAGATGATCTTTCCATGTAGCTCCAATTTAGCATACAGAGTCAGTTTCTGTCACAGAGAAATTGGCTTTTTCCCTCTTGTAAAAATATCTGTCTCCTTTCCAATAACTTAATAACCACTTTGATTATTTTCATGAAAAATATATATTGAAAGAATAGCAAACACACATTTCCAACAGTGGTCCAGAGCCAATTTAAGGGTGGAGGAAATTGGTAGTGTGCCAAGAGGTCAAAGAAATATTTAAATGCACTCCGGTTTCAAGGTGACAGGTTATTATTACTTTATTACAACATGCAAGACGCTCAGATGGTACTTGATTTTAAGATAATTCCAAACAATAAAACTAAAAACGCAAAGGATCATTTGTGCAAACGAGGACCGGGTTGTATATCAAGCTAGAAGCAGTGCCTCCTTCCTGTCTGTCAAACAAATTTGCAAAGTTGCTGATCAACACCCCAGTCACTGATCATCGGTACAATGACTTTTCTTTCTGCTAAGGTATTACTATATTTTATATTTATTGTAATTTATTGAACGTTTTTTTGTGTTTGTGAGAGAGCGATGATTATTTTTTTCTACTTTAAGTACATTTCTCTGATATGATTTTACATGTTAAGTGCGCATTTATGACAAAGAAACCAGAAAGAATTGGGATGACTCTTTAGAGAAGATATCCATGATGTTAAAACAGGTTGCAAGTGCTCCAGAATTTACACAGAGGTTATCAGTGGTTATCGGAGCTTTTATGACTTCTCTGATAGTGGGGAAGGGCCCCGCATAATGCCCAATGCTTGATGAAAAAAAGTGTGTTGTTTCCTGCACAAGCTTTATTCCCGTTAGAAGCGTGCTGACAGAAACCCAAGCATGTTTAGTCGCAAAATTATTCCATAATAATTTCAGTTCATATGTGTGGCAAAACCGGAATATTCAAGTATTTTCCAGCAAGTGACACAGAACAAGATCAGTGGTGTGAGCTGAGATTCTGAGACGCTGCCGCTCTCCATGTCAGGGAACGCCGAGTGGCTTATCTTAAATATATGCATACAAGAAAAGATGAAACCCAGGGAGAACTTTAAACCCATCAAGCACTATACTTCTTCAAAAGGTAAGTTGTATAATGCCGTTTGCAAGTTCCTGAAAGTGTTATTATAGCTCATACAAAATTCCTGTTGGAAATGTAAGCGTATAGATAAATGACGTTGCAATAAAACTACATTTGGTGACCGTGTAAAACTTCTAAGACAACTTCATGACTCTTAATGTCTTGCTTGCAGACTGACACAGAAAAACAAGTCCATTCGTTTCGTCAATAGAGGACTATTGCAACTCTACATTGTGAGGAAGCCCCCAAAATCCAGAAAAAGGCCTTCAACTGGAGCAAGAGCTCTGATGGGAAATTAGAGATAAAGTTTCTCCAGTTCTTGCTTCTGTTCTTTGGCTTTCATATTAAATCCAGCATAAAATATTAAACTTTCCTTCTTACATACAAGGGGCCGAATAATCAACCTCCCCTACATATTTTCAATTTGATTTAGCTCAGGACTCTGGGCATTCTGTTGTTGATTTTGACATTCGGACTCACGGTGATGTCAAACAATGACACCCCTCTTCAGGGTGTCGGCAAAGAGGCCCTTCAACCTTAGACAAACGTTCAAACTACCAGTGGAAACATGCAAAAAAAAGTTGGTCAGCAATTATAAGAATCTTTCTGATTACTGTAATGCAATAATCAAGATTGGAAATAATTTTGGACATATCATTTTCTTACAAGAAAGTGACACCAAACAATTAAAAAAACATTATTTTTTCAAGAATGTTCTTGCTATTGCTTTATTGTCATGTTTAAGAAAACATATCTGATTTCCTATCAATCAAACTTGTTGGTTGAATGAAAATAATGTATTTATGCTAGGTCATCCAGGGATATGAATATTTTTGTACCCTTCTCCTGACTAATACTTGAGGGGTGTGCACAACTATGCAGCCAGATTATAGATTGTTTTTAATTAAAAGTAATACTAAAAACAGAGTTGTTAGTTTTCCAGTTGGGTTATGTGGGATATATGTCATAAACAAAAAAAAAATGGAAAAGGTTTTGAAATAATTTCTCACAGCCTCATTTTTGTTCTGTTCCTTTCTTTCTTTTTTACATCTTCAAACCTGCCATATTAAGGGTGCACATACTTTTTACATCCACCGTAAAGTGAAGCTGTTTGTCCCGTGAAGTGCCGGATACTGTAGGATGCAAGGGTTATTGAAGTGTGCATTAAAATAAAATAGTTGTTCTGCACAAAAAAAGAAGGGAGGGAGGAGAAATGGGTCAGTAGCATAATTTCTCCCAGCCGACACAGCTGTCCCTAGATGGCGTTGGTAAACAATGGCCATCGTCAATATATGTTGTTTTTTTTCTAAATAAAACACTCTTCGCCGCATGAAATCGATGAATAACGTTAGATAAAGTCGTAAGCTCGTGGTATCTCTGGCATGTAATGACCTTTATTCATTTCCTGCTCCTTCGGGGAGAGTACACTGCTGTTAACCAAAAGCTCCTCGCAGGGCTGGTCTGAACCGGTTCGGAGAATGCGCGGTCTCGTGCGCCCTGCAGACGTCTCGCAGTGCTTCTCGCTGCATTCCGCGCGCCACCAACAGTCTCGACCCTCCCTTCCTGTCTCCCCCCCCCACCCTACCCATGACGTTTCCTCGTTCCCCATTGGTTCAAACCACGATGGCTCGCCCACCTTTTCCGCCTGGTGCGCGGACGACGAGACCATCGACGCGTTCTGATTGGTCATCCGCCGTCCCAGCCTTTGTTTTGGGGCAGGGCACGAGACGTGGAGGAGTGGAGTTGTAAACTGAAGCGCGTGCACTTTTCAGCACCAATACCGCGTGGATAGCGGCCAAACGGACCAGATAGATAGAGTGGTTGCGTCGGTTGGCGTGTTTCGGTGTTGCGGGGTTGATCATCGCCGTTGCTACGTTGGGAGGAGAGAGAAAAAAACAACTTTTGTTTTGTAGCGGATTCCCCGGGCGGGAGTCCAAAGCGGCGAGGCTTTTAGCTTTGTTTGCCTCGGCGGCAAAAAAAAAAAAGCTTCGTCTCGGTTGAAAAGGAGGTAAAAAAAAAAAGAAGAAGAAGAAAAAACACCCTCCTTTTCTTCTTCGCTCATTTTTTCCGAACTAGCTTGTTTTGTTTTGTTTGTTTTGTCGGGGGCTCGACCTACTGATCCGCGACAAGACTAAATGGCTGGAGGCGACGGGAAACAAAGGTGATATACTGAACAATTTTTCCAACCCAGCCGGTTCGGTCCAGACAGCGGGGTTTGAGCAAGTGGGTCTGTTTTTGAGCCACACATCGCAGCCCCGCTCACGCCGCTCGCCTCCATTGTGAGAGCATCTCTGCCCTTCCCTCCGCCGCCCGGATCCCGCGCTCCCACCGCACACCTGCCTGCTTTTTTTTTTCTTCCTCCCCCCCACACACACCAACAGCTCTTTTGTTAAAAAAAAGTCATCGTAACACACCATGTGCTCTCGGGTTTGGTTCGTGACCGACCGGCGCATCAGCCAGGAGTACCCGCAGGTCCAGATCCTCCGCGCTCTGAAGGAGCGCTGCGCCGACGAGGACGTTGAATTCCGCTACCTCCTCATGGATCAGATCGTGCTGACCATCAGCCAGGGCCAGCTAGGCAAGTATCAGCGACGTGTCATTGTCTGACCGCCAATTGTGCATTTTAAAATTCCGGATGGTTGCATGCTACACTAAGTAGCTTTTGTGTTGTTGTTGTTGGGTTTTATTGTTGAGATCGGAACCGGTGCCGGAGCTGGGAGGCTCGCCCCGCTCTGCCTTCCAGCGAGGAAGCGGCGCAGCGCAGCGGTGACCGCCTAACCCACTTTCCGGCTGGATTGCCTGCCCGACTGACGGAAGGGATGACGCTTGATTTATTTCTGCTGAACACGCTACATTCAGAGAAGCTAATCAGCGGGATGCGTTTATTCAAACCATACAGGAGTGGGACAGCTTCCGGGGGAGGGTGGGGGGCATCACTCGGGTTTGGGTCGTGCACTTACCGAAATTGCAGTTTCTTAATTCCAACAATTGTTGGAATTAATGTGAAATCAGAGACTAAAGTTAATATCTCTGTTTAAGAAAAAAAAAAAAGGGGGGGGGGGGGGGGGTTATGCATTTTTCCCACATGCAGCATCACTTTTAATTGCCACTCCAGGGGTCTCTGCTTATAATTCATCTCAGCTGATGTTGGTAGCTCCAATTAATGTCATCTCAAGGACGTTACAAGAGCAACGGGTCGAAATGTCTGAGGAAACCAGTCGGGCACAATCTAATCACATAGACACATTCAAATGTAATTACACTCAGCCCGGTTTGATCCTAGTTACAGCCTATTGCGCTCAAAAATGGCTTGAAAAGCCAATTAGTGAGACCTTATCTGAGCAAAGGAAGCACAGCTTGTCTGCTGACTGGTACGCCTGGCTTGCCGACCCTGGACCGGTGCGCCTGAGTCCTTTTTCGTCTCTGTTTTGTGCCGATCAGAGATCGGGAACATCTCACACGTACCAGAAGGCCTCGGCGACGAGCGCGAGGACCTCTGAAATAAACAGACGCACATGGAATTCGCGAGCGCGGTGCGAAACGGGGCTGGGTCTTCAGACGAGAGGTGCGAGGGTCCGAATTAGCACGGAAATGCTGCGGCTGGAAATTAGCAGGGGGGGGGGGTGAGTCGGTGGGAGAAAATGTGGGATTGTGTATCGGGGTGGGTCTGACATGGACTCGTGCGGAGAGATCCCGTCTCCCTGTCACATCAGTGATTCAGGCACACGGTTATTAGGTGCGCCTAAGGAAGGCGGACACCGGGTGACACGCGACCTGAGCCTTCCCCGTCGGGTCGGAGATCACGTGAGTTGATCCACGCCTGTAGGTGGATCGCTGTGTATAGATCCGGGGCTTAGTGGGCTCCTGGTTGGGCTTCTAATCCACGCTGGCCCTGAGTGAACGCACAAATGTCTATGGAGCCTTGGCTCCACGTCGTAGATTAACCGGCGGACAGACGGTCTGCCGTGAAGGCCTTCCTCCGCCAGAAGTCACAAAACGCTGGCGTTTTGTGGGTGGGGCCCGAGCACTCGTTCTTTTATCTATATATGGTATAGACGAACTATTTAACGCTAGACTGAAAAGAAAATGTTCGAACCCAGCAGCCGTATTGGCGTAAGTCGTGTTTTGTCGTTTGGGAAGCGTCCCCCTCAACTTGTCCCGCCCCAGGATACGCCAAGCTGCTGGATTATATTTGCTTCACAATATATGTTTTTGTACATCTTTGTTCTGATAATGATAATGGTGCTACTTTTTATTTGAAAGGCCCTTTTTAAGTCCCTCAAGGTCACCAAACGAGCAAAAGCAAATGTTGTTTTAAGTCACATGTGACAGGGTATGGTCTCCCCTGGCCTGACTTCCTTTAATAACCAAGTTGTTGATGTCGTCCTGTCGCCTGATGGCCACATTTAGCCTAGAAAGGCTTCATTTGCATGTTATTGGTATTTGCAAATAGGCTCCAAGCCTTTTTTTTTTCTTTTTATCTGGATGGAAAAGCAGCTTTCTCAGAAGGCAGACACATTTCCCTGGTTAAATATGAACTAAGCAGCATGCATCTGTGCTTCTCCATTGGTGTTTTGAAATGCTTCTCGATATGCAACCTAGACTGCCTAATCACCGTTCACTGAACCCCCCCCCCCTCCCTCCCTCCCTCCCTCCCTTTGCTGAAAAGGACTACACTATTAACCCTCTGATCATATGATCCTAGTTTGACTAAGCATTTAGATAAGGAGTTTGTTTGGTCGCAGTAGGCAACAGAACAGTGTCTGCTTAATCATCGCTGGACTCCCAGTTCCCTTAAAGTTCACACTTTCCAACACTAAATAATTGTTTACGTGGGGGTGCGAGTCATTTGTAGATCACCCAAAAAAAACAAACGAGAATTCCCCTTTAAGCATCCTGTTGTAATCAACAACTGAGGTAATCCTTTCATTGGTTTCTGTATAATTATCTGTATAAATACCTTCATCTTAAAGGTTTGCAGTGCACTATTTTAATAATAAGTGCTAATATAGGCAGATGTCACTCAGTCTCAGTCTGCCGTCGTACGTCCACAACTATTTAAAGGTCTATTTGTCTTTAAACGTGCAACATCATAGCCCAGAAAAGGAAACCGAAGTCCATCATTCTAAACAACGCAGTGCTATAAAAGCCCCTTCTCATCGAACGCACATCTTTACTAACATTACAACACTTTGAAAGTGTCACGGCGTTGATAGAAAAATAGTATCTTGACTTTGACACACGTGGCCTTTTATGAAAACTTTAAAAGATGATTACCAGCTCAACGCAGAAAGGATTTTCAAGCAAACCAGGGTGTTGTTGTCGACTCCTGCAGAGAGCGGCCCGAGTCCACCAAGCAGATATCAGCAGGCCGTCACGTCAGCTCTGGGTGTCAAACGCCAACGTGTTAATAAGAACGCTGGGCGCCGCTCTGTCGAGTGTTTCTCACTGATTTTGTCCTCTTATAGAAGCGACAGAGACGCATGCTTCAATAGACAACCGAGCAGGTTCAAATGGGGAACTGTGAAGTCAGCGCGACTCTTAAACGTCGAGCATCACAAACATTGTGAACGCGAGCAAAATATATGATTCCTTGAGTACGAAAGACGTCAAATACCCAATGCTGACAGCCCTGAGCCTCAAAATAATTAAAAAAAGAAAAGGTTTTGTCTGGAGGCAAGACGAGGACTCCCTGACAGAATGTGCTTCTAGATTTCCCTGATGGGGAAACTTGGGCAGGAACACTGACTAATCGCTGTCTTTCTGAGTGGCCCTCTGGCGGCTCCTCTCGCTCTGCTTTTAGTTACTCAAACACTTTCTCTGACATTTCACCTAAAGGACTTGAAGCCACGAGGCGGACGCAGAAAGTGTAAAAAAACACACCCTAATAAACGTCCAATAACACAATCAAGCAGTCAGGTCTTAACAGCCAGAGCATGGAGGTTTTAAAAGCGTCACCATCTCTGCAGATACAGCGCCTGGTCAGACTAATGTGTCTGAGTCCAGTGCGTTCAGGATGGACAGGACTGACCGGCCGAACCCCCTGCAGGGCACGCGTGTCACAGTCAGTCTGCTTTTGTGACGTTCCGGCGGGATGTATGGCATGCCTGCCATTCTTTGCAGCTTTGCTGGGCAGGATGGAAACGGGACGAATGCCACGCGGGGGCCCGCTACCACAAAGCGGAAGCAGTTTGGACGCGTCGAGCCAACAATACGACGCAGTCCTCTGGGTCTCCCGGCGTGAGCCCCGCTGCTGAAACACTGCTGCTTTCTTAAAATCATTCATCCCACTAAATGGCTACGCTTCTTTTTCTGGGACATTCTAAAACGCTTCACGTGACTTAATGTCATATAATGTCCATAATAATTGGACTTTGGGTTCGATTTTTTGACAGTTTTAAGTGGTTATGATGAGCAATATATGAGAGAAATTTGGTGATCACTGATCGTTGATTATGTACATTGAATTGCGTTAAGCTTTTTCCTTTCAATAGGCCTCAATGAAGCAGAAACGCTTAATGTTAGATAACGTCCATAATAATTGGACTTTGGGTTTGACATTGTGACAGTTTCATGTGCTTATTAGGAGCAATGTGAAAGAGAAATTTGGTGATCATTGATCGTTGATTAGGTACGTTAAACCACGTTAAGCCTTTTTCTCGCCATAGGCGCCAATGAAGAAGAAAACGTTAATGTGTGATATCTTCTATAATCGTTGGATTTCGGTTTATTTGATTTTTTTTTGACAGGCTTAAGTAGGGCTGTGCATAAAAATCGATATAAAGATTAATATCGATATTTTTAAAAACGATTTAATATCGATATTCTGGCTTTCAATATCGATATACCTCCCAACCTCTAGGGGGTGTTATTACAGCGCAACCATTACAGTTCACAGCGAAGGAGAGCAAGTGAGACGAATTTGTGGAACGACCGACAGGATTTTAGAAGCTCCTTTGTCCCTAAAATCAGATGTTTGGGCACATTTTTGGTTTCTGTGACACGTTAAATGCATTGAAGCAAATGCACTTTATTTTCCTGTTAATATGTCTGTGATCAATAAATAGAACATAAACATAATATTTGGCTGATTTTGGTGATTGAATCACTGAGCATTAATTCAAAGTAATAAATATCGATATTGGAATCAAATCAAGCTGAGCTATGTATCGAGAATCGTATTGAATCGGCTCATCCTAGATGATACCCAGCCCTAGGCTTAAGTCTTCATGACAAGATATGGCCATGCGAAATTTGGTGATGATTCCTCGTGTTTTTCCTACCTTAAGCCACGTTAAGCTTTTTCACGTTAAGCGTTTTAGAATGTCCCTCATTTTCTTTCTTTAGATAGATTTTTTATTACAGACTCAGAGTCCAGATTACATACAAAGAGAATACAAAGACAATTTCTTTCTTCTTCTTCTTCTTCTTTTTTTTTTTTTTTGGTGTCGGTCACATGACGGACGGCGAAAGAGCGCACAGACACCAGCGCAGATGAATAGGGCTGATTCATGCGGCTCGCCCATTGGTCTGCGCGCACCGTCACCCCTGGAGACGGAGACGGGCGCGCGGTGGACGCCGTCTGTCAAAAAGCATGAGAGCGCATCCCCTGACGCTTCCCGCTGTAGCAGCACGGAAAGCGGCGGCGTGTGAGCGCGCCGAGTGGAGGGAGGCCATGAATCCTCCTGCTGCTTCGCAGGGAGGAGGGAGGGAAAGGAGGGGAGGGGGGGGGTATTCTGTTGGTTTCAAGACGTCCCTGATCTGATCGTGTGCGTCTTTGCTTCGTTTTCGTTTCCTCTTTTTTTACCCGTCTGGCCACACAATAGAAGAATTGTCTCTCTCTCTCTACTTCTAATTATAAGGCAACAGGCCCACAGCTTGTAAGGTTGCACAGCAGCGAACGCAAAGCGCAAAACGTGCCCCCCCCCCCCAGCCCCCCCCCGATGTCCTTCGGTGCAGTCGGGGCTTGAATGGGGCTTACGCGGTGCTTCTGGAGGGCATGAATCTGTGTGTTTCTCTGATTCGCTGCCATTGTGTGTGTACTTCACAAGGTTGTCGACTCCACCTTGTTTTTGATTGTTGGAGCGGCCGATGATCAGCAGCCAGTTGGGATGAGCCCAGAGGAGCCTTTTGTTCCTCAGCTCAGATTTGCATAAGAATGAGGGGGCGTCAGGCGGAGGCATCGGAGAAACGCACATTTTACAAACTGTTTGCGTCAAAGGGGGACATATCGAGCTTTTTCACGTTGAAATCATTCAGTTGCGGTCCATAATGAGTGGAGCTGCAACGCTTTGGTTTGATTTACCCCCACGTCCCTCTTTTTGCCCCTGTTCTAAGGTGCGTCTGAGTGCAACTCGTTTTTGGCGCCGTCTCTTTAAATCTAAAGGAGGCGCTTCACAGCCCACCTTCGACTCCTCCCTGGTCGGCCATTTTTGTAATATGCTGAGGTGGTGTAATGAACAACCAGGGACTTATCCACTTGTAGCTTGGGCCTGGACCACAAAATTGCTCTGAGAAATAAAAACGGCGGATGCTTTAAATTGGTAAAATGGGCCACGGTGTTGTATAGCAGTTCCGCAGCAAGTTACGTGTGGTGATAGTTCCCAAAGACGTAAAAGAAAACTGAAAGGCTTATAAATGTGACCCAAACAAGCTACAGAGATGTCCATGCAGCTCCTTGGTGGACTACATTCCCCCTTTTTGCTCTCCTGCAGACTCCAAGTACAGAACAAAATATATTTAAGGGACAAAAAAAAGGGGGGATGTAGCAGGACACGTCCCCTTTAAGACGGCATTTAAATAATAAATATTGTATGAGCGACTGGGCTTGATCACAGCAGAATCTATCCTAGGTATACATATAATCAGGCTTTTTCTTTAGTGTGATTAAGTTCAAGACATGCAGGCTTTGCATTTCAGAGCTCTCTGTCTGACTGCCCTACATTTAGTACCCAGAGTGGTCCTTGTATCTTTAAAGATACCTAGCTCCTGCTCTCTCTGTGTGTCGCACATGCTAAATAGCACTGTGAGCTAAGAAGGGAAGGACCTGCGGTCTGTAAGCGGTGGCGTCAACGGGCCCTGCAGGTTTGGCGCCTGTGCTTCAGACCCTGCATGCCTCTGCCTGCTCCCAGCACTCCAGCCAACTCACTCGTTTTACTCGTATGACCAAAGCCGGGTCCGGATGCCTGAAGAAAAGCGTTCCAGCGCCGCTGCTTTTATTCCAGGGGCCCTGGCGTGACACAGGTTAAACGAAGGGTTTGAATCCAGGGCTGTGGTTTCTAGCTGAGAGTCAAACACACTGAGGATGCTGAGCAGAACGTTTTATGTGGATGTTTTTTTCCATCTGTGTCGGCACGCGAGGGTTTCAGAGGCGCGGTCGCAAAATGAAAAAAAAAGAGGGGTAAAAAAGCATGAGAGGTTTCAGGCACCTCTACACGTTGGTTTTGATTGTCCGCCCCATGCTTGATTAACATTAGTCCTTTTTTTATGTTTTTTTCTCCATCCCTCCAGGTCTGCGAGTGGAACAGGAACTGGTGACGTCTTACCCCCAGGTGGTGGTGGTGCGGGTCCCCACGCCCTGGGTCCAGTCCGACAGCGACATCACCGTGCTGCGCCACCTGGAGAAGATGGGCTGCCGGCTCATCAACCGGCCCCAGGCCATCCTCAACTGTGTCAACAAATTCTGGACCTTTCAGGAGCTGGCCGGCCACGGGGTCCCTCTCCCCGACACCTTCTCCTACGGTACACACCACCAGCAGTATAGTTTCACAAATCACGCCCGAATCTGTTGGCAGCCTTTCACACGCTTAGCAGCTCTGCGCAGCGGGAGTGTCACCCAGGTGTCGTATCTATAAAAAACAAGTAATGCAGAAAACGAAGGCTAGCCTCAGTCAGAATATAAAGCTAGAGGATATTTGATAGATTCTGGTATAAAAAGAGTTAGTGGGTCTGTTGCAATGAGGCTGGCTTCCTTTCGGAGTCTGCAGGCGTAAACGTCCGTCAGAGAGGACAGCTGTGATTCCCCTGGACACACACACACACACACACACACACACACACACACACACACACACACACACACACACCAGGGTTCCTTAAAAAGTCTTAAAAGGCATTGAATTCTGTAATATAAAACTAAGGCCTTAATTGGCATTAAAATGTCTTAAATCAGTCTTTCTTAGGTCTTAAAATTGTTACCAGGTCATAAATAGGATTTTATTTTTGTAATCCTTACCAAACAGTCAAATAATTGATACAATTATATATTTTTTAAATTTACCGAACGGCTCAATGTAACCATTATTGGTTACGTCCCGATAGCGGAACCAATAAAAACTGTTGCGGCCGGACCATAGCTGCGAAAAAGAGTTGGCACTGGTTATGTTATAGTTTATTTTAGTAGGGAACAAAACAAAGTTTGTGAATTCAGTTCAGTAGTTGTTAAAAATATATCTGTAATTTGTGTGTTTTTTTAGCTTTCTTCCTATATGGAATGTTTTTCAAAATCTTTAACATGTCTACTGAGCCAGAAAGTAATGGTTTATGTTAAAATAAACATTTGGGGGAAGTTGTCGCATCCAGGTTTATCTTGTTTATCGTGAAGTTGGTCTTAACTTTTTTTTTTCAAGTGGCATTAAAAAGTCTTAAAAAGTCTTCAATTTAACTTGCCTAGTGCTGTAGGAACCCTGACACACACACACACACACACACACACACACACACACACACACACACTTCCTGATCCCCTGACAGCAGCTGGAGAACCGCACAGTGCAGCAGCACACCAGGAGGCTCTCCTTCCCTGTCCAGCCAGTGAGGGAGGAGAACAGGTTTTACCTTCCCGGGTAAATAACGCCTTCGTTGGGGTTTCCCCGCCTGGTGTCAGGTGTGTGTGTGTTCCAGGTGAGGCCAGCAGGGATGTGACTCAACCTCGTTGTGTATCAGGAGGGCAGAGCGCGCTTAGACTCCCTGTATGAGAAGAAGCATTAAGGTGACCAGGAGCTGAAGGTGTCGTTTTCCCACGTTTGGCTCTTGAGGTGTTGTTAAAGGACAACCCAGTGTGACCTGTAATCCATTAAAGAAAAATGTATTAGGGAGGAACTGTGGGAAAGGGGGGCATTAAAAGCGCCTATAAACAAAACCAGGGGCCCATCACAACGCAGCAGACAGGTCGGGAATGACGGTTCTGGAGAGGTTTAAAGCAGGGTTTAGGTCGTAAAACTCACAGATCAACCGGTCAGAGTTGATTGGTCGAAGAATTGAGCTAAACACCGGGAAATGTTGGAAGAACAAAAGTGCAGAAGCAGAGCTAGAGTGTAACGGTTTAGACGGCTGTGTTAGAATGGCCCCCGTCGAAGGGTAGAATCTGAAAATAGACGCTGAACGATGTTCTCCGTCCACTCTGAGCAACCAGAAACTGTTTCAGTGGGAACCAATCATTAGGTGTTTTGTTTACATATTTCTGGATAACATCTTCTTTAGTTATTCAATTAACCTTGTTTGATTCTGCTAGTTCTGTCTGTATCCATTGTTCATTCCTCCTGTGCTCCTTCTGCCCTGTTGCTTCGCCCCTCAGACATCTACCTTCGTTGCCCTCGCCCGTCTCCCATAATTATCCTGCCCTTAACTCTTCCTGGTCCAACACGCGTTCCCCCTCCCCACCCTCCCAGTGCTTAAGCAGTTTAGTTTCACCTTCTGGTCACTGGTTCCTCCTGTAAGCTCCGCCCGCTTTGTCCTGTCTGCTCCATGGGCCGTTCACCCTCTTCTGGGTTTTATTTACCGTTAAACACCTTTATCTTCACCTGCCTCTGCGTTTGGGTCCGTGCCTTCCACTGAACCGGGAACAAAACACTTTCAGCTGGTGTGAAAGGTGGTTCTATAATATATAATATAATATTATTGCACAATAAACCACATTTTTGTCACATTCTTCTGATTTTTATTTGTAAAAAAAAAGGAGAACAAGTTAAAAAGCCTGTATGACTATAATAATGAGAGTAATATAGTCATGTGACAATATGAGGCCACATGGGTCTGCAGAGGCATGTTGTAATTCTAGCAAACGCGAGACAGAGCAAAGCAAGGACACAAACTTGGTGATTAAAGTGATTTATTCGATTCATGAAAAGCAGATCTGGAGCCCAGCAGAGCCAGAACTCCTCTGTTTATTTCTTGAGCTTCTTGGATTTTTTTCCCCCTCAAGCCCGAGTATCAACAGCGCTCATTTCTTTGTGTTAGGGGGGAAAAAAAACAACCCTCCACATTGCTGTGGTGTTCATGAGAGCAGAAAAGGAAGGATAGAGACGGCAGGGGAAGAGAGAGAGAGAAAAAAAAGGAGCGGGGGCTGTTTGGCCTACATTCCATGTGTTTCTGCACAGTAGGCCAGGCGATGCATGCAGAGCAGCTGGAGAGCTTATGTAACCAACCCCCCCCCCCCCCCCCCCTCCCACCTCCACCACCACCAGCCCTCCCCTGGCTCTTTCATTTTTCAAAGTAAAGCATGCTTTGCTGCCTCCACCAGAGACAGCCACAGCAGCTCGCTGGTCATCTGCTATCCCCCCCCCCCCCTAGTCTGAGTGAAAACACATGTGAGTTAGCAGACCAGGAAAAGAGCCAGAAGTCACAGGGCTGTTTGCATCTGCTGCTTTCACTGAGGGCCAGGTGATTGGTCCAGATCAGGGGATGGAAAATAAACCCAACATCCGTTCTTGTAACGCATTTCTGCGCATCGTCTCCCAACTCCGCACAGCCGCCGTTACAAATCATCGTCAAATGCGCTTCGGCGGCCGCGAACCTCCGCCGCCGAGCCGAGCTCAGGCAGCACTCCGGCAGCTCCGCTGTTTCCATGGGGCTCCTGTTTCCATAGCAACGCGCTCCCTTCTGCCCGTGCCGCCCGCCGGATTGGCTTGTAGCGCGTGAACGGTGTCGCCGGAGCGAATGGCAGCCCCTAACGTGCTCTCGTGTCTGGCTGTGTGTGTGTGTGTGTGCGTGTGTGTGTGTGTGTGCACGCGCGCGTGTGTCTGGATGGGCTTTCCCTCTCAGGTGGGCACGACAACTTCCGCAAGATGATCGACGAGGCGGAGCCGCTGGGATACCCGGTGGTGGTGAAGAACGCGCGAGGCCACAGAGGTAAGGCGCTGGCGCCCCCCGCCGCGTGCTCTCTCTCTCTCTCACTCACTCACCCAGGTCACCGCATCTCATGAATGTCCGCGAGGAGGGAGTTTTAGCCCCCCGGCCGGACATGAAATTCATTGACAGAGTGTTAAATGATTAGCGGCGCAGACGCTGAACGCAGCCTCGTAAAGGCAGGTTAATAATTTCTGCGCGTAGTTATGAGGTCAACCTTTAGGTTTCATCGTTTCCACAGAGCTCGTGAGGGGCTCGCGTGGAGGGATTGAGCCCCCCCCCCCCCTTTACTGCTGAGCATTAGCTGATTCCTATTCATAGTTATTAACTTCTGAGAGGCTTGATGAAGAAATAAGGTGTTCAGTAGCTGAGGCGTCCATTAAGGCCTGGAGGGCTGCTGCTGCTGAACCACAGCAGTTCCTGCTCTCTTTATTAGCTTAAATCCAGCTTCCCTCACATATAAGGCCTGTAAAACACACCTGGCTTGGCTCAAAACTGTATTTATAAATGGAAAAAGTGCCAAAACGCTCCAAATTTAGTTTGGGTTTCATTAATACAGAATTTATGATAATACCAATCCTTTGTGGCTGTGGCGTTTAGACCTGACGTGTTACATGGAGGCTGCTGCTGTCCGCTATATTCTGATGATAATACTGAGGAACGACCCGTCTTTGGAGGCATGATAAAACGATTACCCTGATTAAGACGGGCGGCTCCTTTCCTCTGAGGGCTCTGTCAGTTGTTGAGGAACGGCAAATCGCACGAGAGCTGCTTCTCGTCAGCAAGAAGCAAAAAATACGAAGCGTTAAGGAAGCCATTCACCCCGAAACTTGCATTTTCACCATCAACCAGTCCCAGCAGGTGTTAGAATGTTGCTTTAATTTGATCAAGTCTGTGTGTGACGATGCACTGCTGCAGAAGAGTCGCTCATTCTTTCCTTTCTTCTCCTCATTTAGTCTCTCCTTCCTTCTCTCAGGCAAGGCTGTGTTCCTGGCGCGCGACAAACACCACCTGACAGACCTGTGCCACCTGATCCGCCACGACACGCCCTACCTGTTCCAGGAGTACGTGAAGGAGTCCCACGGCCGCGACGTGCGGGTGGTCCTGGTGGGCGGCCGTGTCATCGGCTCCATGCTGCGCTGCTCCACCGACGGGCGCATGCAGAGCAACTGCTCCCTGGGTAGGTAAACCCCGCGTGCCTGTCTACCGCACTCTTACAGCTGTTCCAGAAGTTTGCCTGTACCGCATAGCAAAGATTCATTTGAACCTTTTTTTTTTAAAGCTCAGTGAACGAATTTGATGTTTATTGCAAATTTTCTCTCATCCACGCTGGGTCAGAGTTACACATTAGGGCTGGACGCTATAGAAAAAAAAAATATCGATGAAACAGAAATCATATCGATCGATAATTATCAACAAATTTAAAACATGTATTTTAAGTGCAGCCCTGGCCATTTTATGCTGTTGCTTAGCGACCTGTTTTTAGATACAGAACACACAAACACTGTGTGTTCTGTATTTGACGCAAAACTCAACCCTTTATTGAACCAACTTTTTACCAAAACTACAAGTTTTTAAAAAAGAAAAAGGAACACGTGCTCTCTGAACTCTTTGAAGGGGGCGGAGCTTGTTTCCTGGGTCTGCGCTGTGATTGGTTGGGAGGATGTTATGACTGTAATATTAACCTATATGGCTAGAATGAAAAAGGAAGGAAAACTGTCATTCTATTGAACTTTTTATTGACCATTTTTTTTATCATCATCAATATATTTCCATCGATCGATATATATTGTTATTGAATTATCGTCCAGCCCTATTAAACACACACCCGCAAATATATCCATGGAGCCCAATTATTGTTTAAATATCTGTATCATAGCAAGCTGCAGAGACAAACTACACACCTTTGTTGCCTGCATGTTGGTGCCATTATTTATTTTATTTCAGTACAAGGTATGGATTGATAAATTATAGTACTTCTATCCTATAGTCTGGATTACTTTTCTCACTTTCATGGGACTCTTTCAACTTTACTAGTATTAGTACCTTTAGAGGGAATTATATAGAGGTGTATATGCACCTCTATTCATGCGGTTTTACTACTTTATCTTTAATTTACTTGCACTTATATTCGTGCTGATGCAAAGCCTCAGTTTCCCTGATGGGGATCGGTGGAACTGGCCTAGAAGTAGAGTCCCATGATGTTCAAGAGGGTTGAGGTTGAGCCTTTCCAGAAGCAATGTTAGCAAGGTTAGCCGTGTTGCTAGTGTCAGTCTGCTGCATCCCTTCAAAAACCCAGTTTAAATGTGTGTTTGGGATACTTGTCCCTTTGCAACACCCAAGTCTGTCCAAGCAGCGGCCACCGGACCAGCGTCGGCTGAAAGGAGGTGTGCCGCTGGTCGAACATCTTCTGGTGAAAATGTTTCATGGTCCAAGTGGAGGAAAAAGAAAAAAACAAGCCGTTTTGCTACAATGGCAGAGGAGTGTTTTGAGTTTTCAAACGTCTGGCCCGGTGGTGGCAGCGTCATGCTGAGGGTCTGCTTTACCGCAGCGATGCTTGTGTTTTGCACCAACTGGATAAAATAATATGAGTTTAAATGATTCAAACCCAAACGCACGTCCTGACTAAATCGTTGCTTCTGGATTGGCTCTGGCCTGAACCCCACTCACAGTTGTGGATTATGCTCCAAAGTGAGGTAGTGTCTCTCCAGCTTGCCAACAGGCGTTTATTCAAATATTGTTGTATATCTGTGCGCCTGATTCTAGCTTTAAAGAGTCGGTTAGAGTACATCTTTGTAAAGATGACCAAAAAGGAGTGCGATAATCAAAAGGTTTGATTATTCTGCACTGCGAATAATCTGATTTAATCTGGGAGCAGTTTTCTTCTGCTGTATCTAAGCTGTAACTCAGCTGCCGTGGTCGTCCACGCGTGAGAGGAGAGTCTGACGACTATGCGTGTCCAAGTAGTGCAGAATCAACACCGGTGTTTATTCCACCCTGAGGAGCAGAAGGGACGCAGCAGTCCGGCTGACGAGGCTGATTTTCAGCGTCAGGGCGCAAGGATGTAATGCTCTGTGACACAATCAGGACAAGATTGTTCTGAATTTAGGTAACGGATCAGGGTCAGGATCTGCAGAGATGTGAAGCGCAGTCGGTTGTCTTTAAACATCTCTCTATAATGTTTCTTAATAAAACGTGTTTTTTGCCGAGACTGAGCAAAGTCCGTCGAAGCACTCACGAGCCTCGCGTGTCTCTGACCGCTTAGGTGGCGTGGGGATGATGTGCCCCCTGAGTGAGCAGGGCAAGCAGCTGGCCATCGAGGTGTCCAACATCCTGGGCATGGACGTGTGCGGCGTGGACCTGCTGCAGCTCAACGACGGCTCCTTCGTGGTGTGCGAGGCCAACGCCAACGTGGGCTTCATCGCCTTCGACCAGGCCTGCGGGATCGACGTGGCGGGGATCATCGCTGACTTTGCCCTCTCCGCGCTCCCCAGCCGCCTCACGCGCAAGATGTCCCTGCTGTCCGTCGTGTCCAGCACCAGCGAGACCAGCAGCGAGCCCGAGGTGTGCATCGGGGGCGCGGGCGGTGGCTCCACGCCCGAGGCCGTCTGCAACATGAGCGTGGGCTCGTCGTCCAGCGAGAGCGACCCCGAGCTGGCCGAGCCGTCGCCCCGCCGCTCCTCGGCCTCCGGCCTGTCCGACCTCCCCGACGCGGCGTACAACTTTAACACCCTCCTGGCCAACGAGATCAAGCTATTGACTGAGTGAGAACCGAACAAATACGCACGCACACACCCCGAGCAGACACACACACTCACACACCCATACAGGCATTCATTTCAAAAAGGCGTATCACCCTGAAACAAATAATCACTACATGTTCTGTGCAACAACAACAAAAAACAAAAAAAAAAAACACACACAGTTGAGAGAGAGATCCCAGAGTGTGACACGGCAGAAACAAACACGAGCCTTCTCCTTTTTGAGGAACAGATCTACGGCTGCTCCCCTGACTCTCCTTTCTTTGCATCTCCTTAAAATCCCCCACAGAGGTACGTAAAAGCAGGGTGTGCTGTCATACAGCTTCTGATACAGCTGCCAAAACCAGCCTCTGCTACTGTGTTGTTGGGGTTGTTGTTTTTTTGTTTTTGTTGTTGTGTGTGTGAATAATAGAATTTCATTAAATGCCATGTATTTAACCCTCCTCCTTCGTGATGCATATGAAAGGTTCTCCTGGTGTGCCAGAGTTTTTTTTCGGGGGGCAAATTGAAGTATTTCTGGGTCGAATGTACCCTCCTGCTAGGCATATCTGTCTGTCAGCTCCAGTTTAGCGATGAAGCGCTCCTGTAGGGAAGGACGGGAAGCCGAGGCGGAGACCTAAGTGAAGGCGTGCGGACCTCGCGTCAGCGTGTTGTGGTCCTGCTCTGCTCAGACCCGCTCATCCAAAACAATTCACTACACCTTAGAGCTCGTGTGTTGGATGACCAGCAGCAGCCATCTGCTTTTTTTTATTATTATTACTATTATTATTACTATTTTTTTTTTTTTAAATAAAAAAACCCAAGAAATGCCTAGCACTTTACTAAAACCAGTTTTGTCTTTTTCCTCTCTTAGACGACATATTTTAGGAGGAAGGAGACCGGGTCATCACCTGAAAGCAAAAATATACCTCAGAACAGAGATGTCTCACTGCCATAGGACGTCCCAGACACATACAGAACATATCAGCTTAGCCACACTCCCCCCCCCAGACACCTTACAGTCCTCCCCTTCGTGTCTAGGACCTGAAATATAAACGTGTCATGCTTATGTTACATTTGCGTTCCGTTGTAAATATTAGCGAGATTAGCTTCACGGCATCTTAGTGTGCAGCTGATGAAACTGGAACATCTGGAAAGAGAGAGAGAGAGAGAAAAGCAGACAAAACAAACGGCCTGACTTTGCCGTTTTATTGTTGTTTTTCTTTTAATTTTTTTTAAATTTTGTTTTTATAAGCTACTGTGGACAAACTAGACTGTACAGACCTGTGATTTCGAGAGACTTGGTGCTAACAGCTGTGGATCCGGTTAGTTCGCAGTCGCGTTAATTGTAGATTTTTTTTCTTTTCTTTTTTTTATCGTTCTCATAAAAAAAACGTTGTTAGTAGTTAAAGAAAATCAACCCACCTTGTAAAAAACAAAAAAACAAAAAAAAACAAAAAAAAAACGGAAAATATATTTTTAAAGTCATCTTTAACGGATTGTTTTTTTTTTTCCATATAGAGTAAATACATAGAAATAAAAATGAATAAAAAAAATCCAGGGATTTCAGCAGCCAAGACTATTGTTTACAGCTTTTGTTCGTACGGATTTACCGTCTGTATACCGTGTGACATTACAGACGGACGAGGAAGGCGGGATGCGGTATTGTCCGCGTCTCACGTTTAGGCCAACTTTGATCAAAAAGCACAAGCATAAACCCTCCGAGTCGCCCACACGGCGGCGCTCTGTGGGCTCGTCGACCCTTTTCTGTTGAACACAACTCGGGGAAGCAGCCTGGATCTCAGTCCTGACCCTAACCCAGAAAAGGCACGGAATATCCATCCGAGCTTAAAACGTGTCATGAACATAACACACTCTCACACGTAGACCAAAACAACAGTGACAACAATGAAAAAAGGTTGTAAACTACAGTATGACATGTGGCGTACACCATGGTTAACATGCACTTTTTTCCTTGCTTGTTGCATAGTGTTCCATGTTTCCTTCCTAATTTATGGGATTTTTTTTTTTGAAGAAGAAGAAAAGTGGTTTGTGTGCACTAATATTGTCTCAATAAAGTGAAACCTCTGTGAAGCCTCATTTTTATTTTATTTTTTCCATTTTTTTTTTTTTTTTCTTTGTCGTGGGCCCAACTTTACCGTCTGGGGACAAACGGCTGGAGGGTGGATAGAGGGGGGGGTGGGGGGGTATCTTTTGTTTTAAGCTCTCGTGTCAGCACCGTTTACAACACTACTGTGATGTTGTTTGGTATAAACGATGATCTCAAAAACTGTGAAATCTGTCGCCGTCTGCGTTCCTGATGCGCGGCGCGGGATCGTGAGCAGAACAGCTACACCCCCCCCCATCTTGTCTTTGACTCTGCATCAAAGCTTGTATGTGTGCGTGTTGTACAGAAGTGACGATATCATAAACGAAACACTCGCTCCTCTGTGTGGTTACTTCGTTTCGGTGAAAACTGAATGGTAATGTTTTCAGTACGGTAAAAAGAAATGGGAAAAAGCGAGTTCATCTTCTGCAACGAGGCCCTCGGACAGCACAGAACAAGCCGGCATGACCGGGAGAGATGCTGTGGCTATGAACTAGCTGCTGCTAGGTTTCCACTGCTGCTAGGTTTAAAAAGGGAATTGAAGATGATCCAATTATTCACTTAAAAAAAAAGATTTTAAACGCCATTAAAACAGAAACCCTTGGTTTGTGTATCTAAACATTTGGAAGCCTGCGGCTTGCTGAAGGGTTTCCGACGTGCTTTAAATCAGAAAAAAGCTTTTGAGCTGATGTGACTCACGGCAGCGCTCTGCTCGTGGCGTATATAAACTATTTACGGGGGAAGTTCAAGATGGCGATGGTGGGAAAGTGGCTGCATTAAAAACGGTCTCAGCGAGTGTCATTGACCTTTCTCTGTTTTATTTCTGGCTGAAGATTGTTGTTCTCTAATGTCCAAAATCATGTAAAAAATAGATTTCTCTCTTCTTTTTTTTTTGGGATTAGAATAAAGAGTCATTATTCAAACCAACCAAAACGTGCCCTTTTGCTTTTTATTGGAGCTTTTCTAAGGACTTCATGGCTGTCGATTTCATTTAGATGATGCGAGGAAAAACTAGTTTAGCTTTTTTTTTTTGGTCACACTTAAGACTTTTCGGATCATTAGGAAAATATTATAGCCTCAGCAAATATGAAACAGAGTTTAGAAGTGTTTTTATTTATGAAGGGGAAGAAAAGGCCCTTGGTGAACAAGTAATTGCCCCCCTTAACCTAATAACTAGTTTGGCAACAACTGCCATCGAGCGTTTGCAAGAACTGAGTTGTTTCCATCGCTGAGGAGGGAAACTGGCCGCTCCGCTTGTGCTCTGACGAGTTTAAGGTCATTCCACAGAGTCTCCGCTGGATTTAGGTTCCGGGTTTGATTCCAAAACCTTTTTTCTTTTTTAGCACTTGCTGGTGCGTAGCAGGCCGTTCTCCTTCTGCATAAAGCCAAGTGTCCTCGAGCTGAAGGCCACAAACTGATAACCAGAGATTCTCGTACAGGATTCAGTGGCAGAGAGCAGAATTCATGGTTCCACCAGTTCCAGCAAGTCGTCCGGGTCCTGAAGCAGCAAAGCACTCAGAATATTGCCTCTGTGCTGTTTCTTGGTCAGCGATGTTTTTTGGACTTTGAGCCCTTCCACAGAAACCACTCTTTACTCAGTCTCTGAGTTATTGCAGAGTCATGAACACCAACCGCGTCAGGTGGGGCCAGGAGAGCTGCGGGCGTTGTTTGGGGTTTCTTTGTGACCTCCTGGAGGAGTCATCGAGGCGCTCTCGGAGTAGTGAAGGCAGGCTTCCCGCTCATGGGAAGGTTTGCTGCGGCTGCGTGGTTGTGTGGGTTAATGGCTCTCAACGTGGTCGACTGGATTCCCGAAGCCTTAGAAACGGCTTTGTAAACCCTTTCCTGATCGGCAAAGATATCAGTGACGTTGCTTCTCAGCTGTTCTGGAACCTAGATGGAGGCATGATGTGTTTTATGTTACCAGACGGCCTAAAATCAAAGAGATTTCTTGTTACATGTCAGATGGTAAGTAGGCCTGGGTGTGGCAAGTCAAACTGATCCAGCAAAGCGTTTATCACAGTCACAGCCATGCCTTAACAAAAGGGACATTATTGTTTCACACAGGGACAGCTTGCTTTGGATAACACCCCCCCATCCCCCCAATTATAAATTAAATCAGCATTTGATAACTACACTTATTTACTCTGCCTGTCGTTAAGGGTGACAAAAACTGGCATCTTTACATTAACAAGCAGACGAGAAAACCAATCACAGCTGCATGAATACGTTTCAAAGATCGATTTATTAGCTGCTCGGCCGCTCTTGTGTATTCATGTGTGGAGAACTGTGAGGATTGGAGAGATGAGCGGAGTAGAGCCCAGAGAGGAATAACGTAGGCAGAGCAGGGTGTTGGCTAACCAGAGCCGGGCTGCGGTTCGGTCTGCAGACTCTGCACCTGCTGCAGCAGCCTCTGGACGGGTTCTGTCAGGTCATGTTTAGTTATCTGCTGGCTGGCCTGCAGGGCGGTGGTGCCAAATCCCAGTGCCTGGCTCGGAAACAAACACAAACACAGACGCTGTCAGTCTCCTGGGGAGAGCAAAGCTGACTTATATAATGACCTCCCAGAAACGAATCGCCGCATCCGGCTCCGTTTAGCCCACTTCGTCTGCCCTGACAACCTGACGTGCCATGCTCTGTCACACCTGGGCTCAAGTTCCTGTCGCTGGTCGTGCGATCACGTGCAGAGTTTACTCTGTCCGCAATTTGATTACAGTGGCTTTAACCACCTGAAATGTAGATGGGATGAAACTCAGACAAGTCTTTTCATCTACAAAAGTCAGACGCTGCATTTTAGCACATCACGAAACCCTGATTTGAATCGGCTCTGTGTGACAGAATAGCTCGCCGTTTCTACCCTGAGACAAAACTTCAAACTAATGCGAGGGAAATCCTGATGGGACCTGACTTGCAGGAGAAAGTGGGTCACTCAAGCAACACGATGTTCATAAGAACACAATGTGTTTTTAAAAAATATCAAAGGAGATTAAAGTTATTGTTTTAAAAAAAAAAAAAAAAGTCAATGTCCTGAGCTTAATCCGATAGGAATGTAACCGGTGGGCCTGAAACGGGCTGTTCATGTGGCCACGGCCCACCAACATTCCCGAGTCTAATTACTGCACTGCATGGGGCAGGGGGGATGGTCACCTAAAATATGTTTGTGTGTTTTTTACCTCAAAAAAGTATGCAGTGTTCGATTGGAAGTATCATTTGTTTATAGTCTCGAAGTTTTAGAAAACATAAAATTTTAAGATGATCTTATGTGATGTTGCAGACGCCCTATGTACAGTGCCTTAAAGAAATATTTATATACCTTAAACCAAAGGTGTCCAAACGTTTTGCGCCAGTAAATCACATTTCCACATTTTAAGCACTCGGGCTGTTTTCTTTCTCAACTTAAAGCACAGACCAATCCTAGACCAAGGTAATTCCTTGTCCTTAATAAAGTTAATTCCTTGCCTTAATAAAAGGAAGGTGTAATTTCTGGGCCAAATTTTCTTGGCCTATTCCCAACAAGAAGAACTTTCTTTATAACCCCTTACTGTATTCAGCTAGGTTTAATGACTGGATGGGCCCTTGGCAGTTCTTGAGTTAAGAGTCGCTCAATGTCTGTAACTTTATTTACTGCAAAGTGGTTAAAATCGGATCAACTCATACACAATGATTTTCCTGCGGCTGTAAAACTACACTGACTTGTTACTACCACAGGACAGGTATATGATGTTGTATTATGTTCTATATCTGGTCTGCTTCTCTTACTGGCTTCCATGTTTGCAGGAATCTTTTGCCAAGATAAAATACCAAATGCTGCGCTCTGTGTTGGGAACTCCTGAGAACTCTCATATGATTGGCTCAGGAACCAGGAAGTAAACAGGAAGTAGTTCCACACTGTACCTCTAGGTTTGAAAGGAGAAAAACTTGACTGACATTGTTGATGAAGAGGATTGTGGAGAGATGTTACATCTATCCCGGGTGACAAATGAAAATGATTTGGGTTGATTTTACAGTAAATATCTTACTTATAGCTCCTTTAAAGGTGACCCCATCATGCTTCTTTTTAAACCTTTAGGACAGGTCTATCGGCTAACATGTTCATTAAATGTTTTGCACACAATCATTCTCAAAGAATAGGATTTCACCTCCCCAGTTTCACCTATTTTGAACTCGTTAAAAATGTGCTGTTTTTATTTTCTGCAGATTAGCTGTAGCTGGCCACGCCCCCCCAACTCAAATGTCTTCCCTTGCGATTTATACAGGTGAAAATGTCGAAAGGCAAATGCACAGTGGTAAAGCTGTGCATCTTTGATCCTGAGTCAGACCCAGCAAGGCCTCCTGCACAACCAGCAAGAATCCGCCCAGTCAAGATGGCCACCACTCGGTCCTTCTTCAACCGGAGCACGACCAGCTACCATAACAGCTTTTGTTATGTGCAAAGTGATAACTCGGTCTGTCTACTGTAATTACACTCTACACACAATATTTTTTTTATCAAATGTTAAAATTGGGAATATGTCCGGGGACAACTTTTGTCTTGGGCAGGTCGTCTAAAACTGAGACTTTCCCCCGAAATTCAGTCGGTCTGCCTCTCACCCTAGGCTATTAATAGTGTTAGCGTTAGCTTGCGCTAAATGACGAATCATGTTCATGTAGAACACAAGTGCAAGGCACACAAGACAAATCATTAAGTACTTAAATCTACCTCATGTGTAGATGGTTTCTAGAAGCAGTAGAAACCCAACTGGAATTTGGGTTTTCATAATAGGTCATCTTTAAAGCTTAAAGAAACAACCTTTGATCTTTTCAATGTTTTGCTACATTCCTTCTGTGAGGATGCGTTTCTTCAGCATAGACAGGGATGATGGTTGGATTGGCAGATGGGTGGGAATAAATACAGGACAATCACAGAAGAAACTGGGTTAGAGGCGGCAAAGGGTTTGAGATGGGGGCATTGTGCATTATCAATTTCAAAATTACGCCCTACCTTGTGTTGTTGGTCCATCCCATGCAATCCCATGAAAACATATTAAAGTTTGTAGTTCTAAATAAACAAAATCCTGTGATCCTGAATATTTTTTTAACCCCCCCCCCCCCCCCAAAAAAAAGAAACAGGCACCTGATGAGTGTATAAAAACATAATACACTTTTTTAAATCCAGGGCGATATATTTTCTAAAGTTAACTCCACAGTTCACCTTTGTTAAGTAAAGGAAGAAAAGAAATTAGTGATTATGGGACCCTTGGTGGCTAGAGCAGGTATCGGCACAACAAATCCCGAACCCAAGAAATCTTCCACGTTACAAACTGAGATCTGACAAAGCAAGCCAGAAGCAAAATATGATTACCGTACTTGCATTGATAGTTGTGAGAGTGGGAGTAGAGTACGCATTTCTGCTCGCTTTGCAGAAAGAGCCCCGCTAGTATTAACCCTGACTCTGCTTCAAGACCTGCTTTATGGGAAGATTCGGATAAGATGGGCCTTTCTGGTATTTCAAATGCAGCAAGATCACAACACAACACAAATGTTTTCTTATTTTGGATGAATCACGAGAATCATCAAAACTCCTCCAGGTGACACGGTACGCAGAGCCTGTAGCTACGTCTGAGGTCAGATTGTCACGCCACCAATTAGCAGTAATCCGACCTTGAGACGATGCTGGGAAGGAAGATGAAACTGTGTCACACGGTCATACCTAACTTGATCCGGTCACTTACCTTCTGGAGGTCTCCACCGAGGAACCACAGCATGGCCAGGCTGTGGGCCAAGAGCGCAATCTGAGCGCCGTCTTTTCTGAACTGTTTTTGCTCAAATTCCAACATGGCTCTCAGCATCTCATCCATTTCAACTCGCTGGGATTGCTCTAGTTGACAGTCAGAGAAAACACAGAGGTTTTACTTAGTACTTAAATACTTTAATAATCAACAGAGCGTTATGCCACACACACACAAACGAATCAGGAGTTCCCTAAGCGTTCCGGTTGTGGAGTGTCTGTTCATTGTGTCGTTTTTTCCTGAGCATCCTTTCTCACCCACTCTCGTCATTGAGCGTCGGGAATTTGCTTTGCAGCTAACAGGCTTTAAATTAGAAGTAGGGCAGCAGCTGTGATAGGGGCAAGTACGGATGCTGCTCAGCCAGAGTTGTGTCGGATGGCAGCAGTGGTCTCTGGTCAACCCTAAGCACGCTAGCGTAAATCTGGGGTTTAACGTCTGGATCGCACAGCAAGACAGATCAGCTAAATATAGCACCGTCGACCTTGTTTTTTTTCAGTTCCTCCTAGTCTCATTCATTAGTTCACTTGCACGTTAATGGGCTTCCTGGCTGGAGTTTGGAGTGTGACGTAAGACGGACAGATGGTGACATTTTCTGTGTTGTTTGAGTATAGTGAGTATATATTAGATGTTTGTTTCACATAGTTGATAAATCAGTACGCACCATAAAAGGATTGGGATGACACGGCGCGCTTCTGGCTGATTTCCGTTCGGTGATACAGCAGATTGCTGAGATGCTTGTGCCAAGTATGTGCCACCTAGAAAACAAACAAAGGACTATTACATTAAAACAAAAAGAAAACAAACTTCATCACCTGGGAATGGAAAGAGGGAAGGTCTAAAAGTGACACGTTCGGCACGGCTTTTTACATTCTGGCTGAACCCGTCCTTCTGAGAACTGCTTTTCTGGTGCTTTTGATAAGATTAAGGAAGGATAAACCAAGACAACAAAAGAGGCATTTCAAGAAAATAAGACTTAAAGGCTCTCATGTATATTTGAATAAAGGGAATCTATTCAACAAGTGAAGCCCATGTACTGTGTAATGGAGAGTTGTTTTCAAGTAATACATTTCAGTTGTTTTTTTTCCCCTCCTGATGATTATGGCTGACAGCTAATAAAACCCCAAATTTCAGTTTCTTAAAACATTAGATCATATTTGACCAATAAATAGCAGATTTCCACAGGAATGTCAGCCTACTGAAAAGTATCTCCATCTATCCAGTAAGTGTAATCAATACTTGGTCAGGGGCCCTCTTGCAAAAAATGACTGCCAGCACTGTGTGGCATAGAACACATGCTGTATTATTTACATTTAACGTGTGATGTTGTTAAAGACTTGAAACGACTTGAAATTAGAAATTTAAGACTAGGGATTTAACTTGAGAAACACCTGTTTTGACTTGAGACCTGACTCTGACTTCGGAGTCCGTACTTGAGACTTGACTGGGACTTGCAAAACAGTGACTTGGCCCCGCCTCTGGCTATTACCCATGATTGTTTCAATTAACAGAAATAAACACTTGATACCACTCTGTGTGTAATACATTTATACACAAGTTTCCCCTTTTGAACTAATAGCATAAAAAAAAGGAACTTTTCCACAATATTCTAGTTTACTGAGATGCCCCTCCAACTTCCTGTGGTGTTGACTTCAGGCCCTGAAACGTCACAGGCTGCTTACATGACGTTAAATGCCACAGACCGCTAAGAGTGTAAAGAAAACAAGTAAAAGAACGGTGTTTGAATGGACAAACCTTGGAGTACAAGGAGCGAGCAACGGGTATCTTCCCCTGTCTGACAAACACTTCAGCCATTAGAAAGTAGCCCTTAGAGGCGTTGATGCTGTCTAAACCGTACTCCTCACTGGAGAAATATACCTGCAGTTAAAAGCATATACGTCCGTTTCAGTGTACAACAGTGTAATAACCTGTTCCTGTTAGGTCTGTCATGTTGATGTTATAAATCCTAACTGTTACTTTAGATCCACTTTGATCTACTTTATATATATTTTTAACTATAACATGAAGCAATGCAGATTTTGAGAGATTACAACATGTGGAGTTTTTCCGTAAACCCAGATGGATTCCTATGAGGAGAGCTAAGGCTGCTAATATTTGGTTGGTTCAAATGACTTCAAACGAACAAACAAATGTACAAAATGGACATTTGGAACAATCTACTGTAATGCTTATCTTTCTTAAAATGACTTGGAAGCAGTTAAAAAAGGGTCACGGATTTCATTCTATCAGTAAAATCCTTTTGCATAAACGTAAAAAAAACCAAACAAAAACATTCAAACATCGTTTGCGAAGTGATGGAGGGCGGCTTCCAGGTTTCCATCTGCCGCGTGGAATCGGCCCAGGCTCCTGTGCAGCTGCTGCTGGATTAAAGGACACGATTCTGGATGCTTCAGCACAACCCACTTAGCCTGGCACAGGAGCTCCGCTACAACAGCTAAATTATCCAGGCCTAAAAAATGTAAAAGAAGGCATCACATCATTATGCATATAAAATGATCAATGGGGGTAAAAAAAAAACTGTGAGATTTGACCCAAAGAAACATTTATTCTGCTCATCTCTTACCCATGTTGGCCTCGGCCAACAGTAAATAGGAGGGGAGGAGCTGGACGGTATTGGGGCCGTGCACGTCAATGGAGGTGTGCAGGCAGCAGTGAGCAGCAGGGAGCGCCTCTTCATATTTCCCCTCTGACAGCTTGCTTTGAGCCACCAACCTGCAGATCTCGATCAGCTCCGCCTGAGCCAGAAGCCAAACCCAAAAAGTTACAGCCACTCGTGCGCTTTCAAGAAACGGCTACAAAACAGTTCACAGAAATCAGCCGACGTGATCGGACACATCATCCCGTTTCTTTGAAATATTCATTGAGGGAGTGAAGGGAACTTGACTCGGCTGGTCCTGAAAATACTCAGCGCTCAAGACTAGAGACTCGGACAGAATTCAGACATCAGAAGCTGCTCATTTAGACATTCGAATCGCTTTCGGTTATATTTCAGTGACTACTTGAATAAAAAGAGAAACTCTCTTATTTCCGTATATTAAATAGGGCTGAAACTTAAAAAAGTGAGAGCTTTAGTTAAATGTCTTGCCAGGTCTCTTGTTAGACACGGCAGCAACAGCAGCGCTTACAGAGGGAAACAAAACTTTTATACAACTGTTGCTGTTCATTTGTCCTGCTTTGATTTGTTTCTGTGATCACAGGATCTTCCAGTCTGGATTATCTAGATTTGGAACGGCCGGTCCTTTCCAGACAGACAGAACAACTACTGAGGTGGTTTAGCTGTGAAACTCATAACAAAGCTGGATATTCTGTTTGTATACGTTTTCATATACATTCCCCCCCCAAACCTTTACCTTTCTTAACTGGTCGTCCCTGCGGGCGGCGTGATCAATCATCTCTGTCGGAGTACGTATGCGAACAAGCAGATGACAAATTCTTTCATGGATTCCCACCCAGTCGGCCTGCTGGTGTTCGGCGTTGCTAGAGAGATGTAGATGGGGAGACTGGGGATGTTTGTCTTTTTCAAAAGTTATTGATAGCTAAATCAAAAAAAATTCACCTGTGACAACCAACACCGACATTGTCACACCCTTTAGATTATTTTAATTTGGGAGAAAAACACATTAAAAACGCAAATACAAACATCAGTTTCATTTAAATTCTAACTTGGAGAGAAAATGGCTTTAAAAAAAATGGCAAAAGATCCCACTGTCAGGTTGAAAGCTTTTAACCTCAAGTGAAAATAGCCAACCACTGGATAAAATGCAAATTTATTTTCAGCGCATTTGTGTTTTAACAAAGCAGGTGAACACAAAATAATTCCCTTGTATGAAACCTGTGAATGATTCAGGAATTTCACAGCTGGCACAGAAAACTCAAATTTTACAAGTGCAACATTCAACATTATTTTGTACAGCTGCCTTCTTCAGTCACTGTCATTGCCAGAGGCAGTTGTCTTGCCCATTTCATCTCTAAAATAGGAAGGTAAATTTAAAAATATAATGAGATAATAGCATTTCTTGTCAACGTGGTGTTGGTCGTCATATGTGATAACCAACACCAACTGTATTTTTTTTTGGTAATAGCTAAGCTAACAGCTACATTTGTGGGCTTAGCAGAGAAAAGAACTATTCTGCTTGTAGGATTCACTTTTTTCTTTGTACTGGCATCATTTTTAAGCTTCAAACATTCTTCTTGATAAACCAGTCATTTTTTTTAATACATAAAAATAAAAAAACATATTTTTAACCAAAAGAATTACAGGTCCTCTCACCGCTATGCTGAATGTCTTTTCCACCAAATATTTTGACCAGTGGCCCGGTATTTAGAAATTTTGTGAATGATTTTACAGAACCCTCTGCTTTGCTCAGATATGATGAGTTGTGACAACCAACACGTGTGAAAACCAGCACCGATCTCCCTACGTCTCTAATCCATCACATGTATTTTTCTCTCTGTCTCAACACCTTCACTTCCAAGAAGTCATAATGACTTCATAACCTCCAAGAAACGCTCTCTTGTTGAGCAAAGGAATCAGGATGCACTGCGAGTCACGCTGCACGCTGGCATGTACCGAGTATTGTGAAGTACCAGAGGAAAATAATGTATGACAGTAAAAAAATACATACCTGAATAAACGAATAAAACGACTGTTTTGAATTCTGCCAACATGCTGAGATGCCATCTGAGTTCATGGAGGCCATGATACACTGAAAGCTATAATAACTGGTCTGTAATTTGGTTCTTCTGGTTCCGCTTCTCTGCACACTCTTGTGGAAACTGAACGTCTGTTTCTGTGGAGGATGTTTGCGCTCTCTCCGTTGGGTTTGTCTTTCTGAGCAGGCAGAAATCTGGCCGTGCCACATCACCGCTAACAGAAGCCTGAGTGCTGCTCAGCCGGCAGGGAGGAAAAATGTAATGCCCCGTTTGGCGGTTTCCCTCTAGCACAATGTTCTGGGCTGCCTTTAAACTATGTCGCTAAAGTGCTTCGCAAAAGTCTTCAGACCCGTTACACATTTTGTAACGATGCAAAAACCAACTTGAGTTTATTTCATTCGGATTTCACGAGTTAGCCCAACACAAGAAGTAGTCTATTATCGGACGTTATGGGAAAAAGGTTACATGTTTTATTTTATTTTTTTTAAATCTCAAAATAGGTGCCGTTTAATTGTATTCAGCCTCCCTGAATCTTAATTTTACTGGCTCATCGAATCCAGCGTTTGCCAGCTCCTCTTTGCAATTAGCTTGCAGGCTGATTGCCTCCATGCCACGCCGCATTGATGCAGTAATCTGTGCAAAAGGATTCCCAACCAAGTACTGAGTGCATTAATGGACATTTTCAAATGTTTGATTTTGTTTTGCTGTTATAATTTTTTTTTTACTTGGTCTGAGGAAATATTCTAATATTTTGAGATAGGATTTTTGAGTTTTCTTCAGCTGTACGCCATAATCAGCGATATTAAAACAATAAAAGGCTTGGGATATTTCAGTTGATTTGCAATGAATCCAGAATGTATGACATTTCATGTTTTTTAATGGCATTACAGAAAATAAAGAACTTTATCACAATATTCAAATTTTCTGAGACAGTCCTGTAGGTCGGTACTTGGACTTAGCCGGTTTTACGTAGTGATAAACCACTTCACAATAGCTTTAGTTAACTAAAGGATAAGACAAGATTATTTATAAAGCACTATTTGCACACAAGGCAATTCAAAGTTCCTTACATAAAATCAAAGGAAGCGCACTAAAATAACAAACCTATAGGCTTTAAAGTCCATAATTTAGGGTTCGTTGG
Organism: Fundulus heteroclitus; assembly: GCF_011125445.2. Classification (NCBI taxonomy): domain Eukaryota; kingdom Metazoa; phylum Chordata; class Actinopteri; order Cyprinodontiformes; family Fundulidae; genus Fundulus; species Fundulus heteroclitus. The sequence goes on from NC_046361.1 coordinate 15,743,233, forward strand.
TGAAGTTCATCGATCAAAAAGCAGTAACTAATAATGTTCTTACCCCTGCTTAGGATTGCCCCGCATTTAGCTCAGTCCATCATTCCGTCAACTCTGACCAGCTTCCCTGTCCCTGCAACCCACAGCATGCGGCGACCACCATCATGCGTCACCTTTGGGGTGGTGTGTTTGGTCTGATCTGACTAGAGAACCTTCCTTTGCACGGTTGCTGCACCCTCTAGACAGCGGGAGGAAACTGGGAACTGGGACTTCTCATGATTTTCATTCAGCAACGGCTTTCCTCTTGCATTTTTCCACAATGGGCAAATCTGACAACAGATTTTCCCGTCCGAGCTATGGATCTCTGCAGCTCCTCCAGAAATACCGTCGTTTTGTTTGGCTGCTTCTCTGCTTAATCTTCTTGGTGAGTGTAGGTGCGTGGCCATGCGTCAACTGGCACGCAGCTGTGACATGTTCTTTCCATTTTTGGGGATGATGGATTAACCAAGATCCAGATATCGTTTTATAACCTAACCCTGCATTGATCTTATGCACAGCTTTATCTCCGACCCGCCGGATTTGTTCCTTGGTCTTTATGATGCTGTTTGTTCACTAATGCTCTCTAACTAACCTCGAGGCCTGAACAGCTGAATTCATACTGAGATTAAATAACACACAGGAGGTCTGTGTTTACTAATTCAATAATTTATGGAAGCAACTGGATTTTTTCTAAGGACCTTGTTCTTATTATGTACGCCCAACGGCACTCGAACGTGGTGGCTCCCGACTGGTCCGTTTAACTCCTCTAACCAGCTTACTGCTATAAACTGCCACCCCCCCCCCCCAAGGATGACCCAACTCCACTGTTAGACTTTAACAAAGTGATCTCATTTTGGCAGAGAAAATGATTACAAGCTTAAGCGCTGAGGCTCTTACAAAGAAACAATGCAGGCGACGTCCCCAAGAAGAAGAGCCCTGAATCATGACGGCACGTCTTTTTCTAAAATTAGACACTCAGGGGAGCATCCTCACATACCTGAAGAAAAAAAATGTGTCGTTATGGAGACGTTATCTGTTTTAGCGACATGTGAATCCTTGTGTGTCTTCAGAGGCAAATGCACGCTTCTCATCCACACAGTGCAAATGCTCCAATAATCAATCCCACTTTATCAGTTGAACCAATTCTTACTTTTAGCAGCCAAAAATAATGCAAACATTTAATGAACAAATTATTAACGACCTCCCTTTTCAGGTGTTTCCTGACAACAATGTTTAATTTTCCTTCTGTACTTTGTCTTTAAAAAAAAAAAAAGGTAATATACATTTAAATGTGCAAACAAACAGATAATGCAGCATACTTCTGAGAGGCACTTTTAATTAAACCATGTAAATACTAATGCTTTAACAAAAACCTTTATGTTGTAATCTAATGGATCAGCACCGGTTGTTTATATATGTATTTTGTATTCCTGATCATTTGCATTTAAATAAAAAGTTTTTCCCCCCTGCTTTTTCAGTATAGAGGCTTAACAACGAGCATGCACAGTAAGTGGCTGTAAGCTCCATGAGACTGGCTTTAGTGGCTCATCCCTTCCCATAAATCCCCACAGGGAGGGCCACCACATGCTACTGTTCACTGTTCTGCCGCTGATGAGGGGTTTACCCAGCCAACACCATCTTGTGTGCTCTGTAACTGAGCAGAAAGCCAACGGCAATCAGGATTTATAACAGGGAAAAAACAAAACAAACTCAAAGCAGATTGTTTGATGACATTTAAATAACACCAGCACACGGGGTGAACCAAAAATAGTATTAGTTAGCCGTAATGTGCAGTTTCCAGCTGTTTCTCTCCTTCACTACAGCAGCCACATCGACACGCTCGCGTTATTTCCTTCTGCGAATAAGTGGTTTACACCGCCACCTAGCGTTCAGGCGGCGTACTGAGGCGGGCAGCAAATTAATGTCAACCCATTATTTTCACTGAGTGCTAATCGCCCGCTGTTAGAACGAGTCGCTGTGAAGCCACCAGCCGCCATATTGGTACTCCCTATTTTCCCCCAGTAACTAGGAAATATGCATCGAATAACGAGGATTTTCTCATGTTCAGGGGGGGCTTAAAACTTTTAAAATGTCAAATGCCATATACTTTTATGTTATGTTCTAAAACTATCAAGTACTGAAAAAGTTATCTGCTAAAATATTTAGCATTTTATTCATTTAGATATACACATATAACATTTATAAATATATAAATAACAATATACAAAAACATATATTTACATATACGTATACATATATACATGTTCAAATATTTATATATACATATATGTATATTTAATATAAATAACATGTAAAATATTTCAGCACCTAATTTCCCAGTAGTTGATAGTGTTAGTACATCCACTGACTGAAGAATTATCTATGAAACGTTTTCACACAGCCAGAAAACTGCTTGTTGTTGCAACCAAATCCTGTGGGATTCAGTGAGAGTAGGGAGTAGCAAGATGGCGGCCAGTGACTTCAGTTTTTCGGCAAAATCAGCACTCCAGTGTATTATATAGCTCAGTGATTATTTTATACATTGCGTCCACAAACAGGGGTTGTGCGTTCGCAGGACGTAAAATGTTAAGATAAGCACAGCTAATCGAGAGAGAGAGCTTACCAATAGAACGTGACCCGACACCTGTTGCACTGGAGATACGCTTCCCTTTTACAGAGTTCACAAAACTTCTCCTTTCCTCTGGGGAAGGCAAGGGGCATTATGTTCGAGGTAACCCCCGAAGTTTGAAGTTCAGACTCCATTACTTCCAGAGAGTCTCCGTCCTCACTGCGATTTAATCACGGCTTCCGAAAGAGTTTGGGGTTGCTATGGAAACGACTTTTAGCTCTATGGCTCTGGCCATGTCGAAAAGCTAGCATACATTTATTTTTAAGCAGGATCTGAAACAAAAAAAGTAAATAAACATTGTATTTTTTTTGTCTTCCACGTAAATAGGTAGTAACAGGTGAAACAGTATCAGTATTAGTATTATGCATCTGTGAATAAAACCTTTAATCCCAGATATTAAGAAACATATATTTACCCAAATGACTCAAAGTTCATGAGTTTTTTTGTTTAAAATCTCATGATTTTCAAAGAGTTTCTGACACCAACATATCTAACAAGGCTCCCGGGTATTTTTTTAAGAGAAACAAGCCCACAGTATGACAGATTAAGGTTGGCTGCTCTTCCATAGACAGTGGAAAAGCAGAGGCTATGCCCTTATTGATCATCAGATCCATTTTTTGCAGTTTTGTAACACTTATATGTTTCATATCATCAAATACGTTTGACTAATAGACAAAAAACAGATTAAATAATAAAAAAAAAGTTTTCAAATGCTGTATTGATTTATAAAGCGAAAGGTATTTAAACCAACCTGGCCCTATGTAACAATATTGTTGCCAAGTTTGATAAATCGTGAATTAAATGTGGGAAACCGCATTTATTAGTTCTGTTTCACTTGATAAACCGAGGCCTGACTACTGACGCCCAGAGGTGCTTGGTGCAAAGTGCATCAGTCTTATCCAGGAGGTCACAACAGACCCTGGAAGAAAACAACACAGCTTCTACATACCTCTGTTATGGTCCATTTCATGATTCAACAATAAGAAAGAGAAAGAAAAAAAAGGCATCCATGGTAGGATTCCAAAGCAAAATCCATTACTGACAAAAATATGAAACTCATTGGCCCATCTCACATTTGCCAAAGGATACTTGACAAGATTTTTGGGAAAATATTGTGTAGACTGAGAAGAGAAAATTGCAATGTTTTCAAAGCTGTCTGATGTAAAACTAAAACAGTGTTCTAGAATAAGAAACTGCCTCTGACAGTCAAGCATGGCGGTGGTGTTGATGGTCTGGTTCTGCTTTTCTTCTCCAGGACCTTGGTGACTTGGTGCAGTCAGTGGAACCATGAATTCTCCTCTCTGGCACGAAATCCCCAAGGACTATGTTAGGCCCTCAATCCAGGACCTTAAGCTAACGCACGCTTTGGTCCCGCAGCAGAACAACGATACAAATCCCGTCCAGAAACCGATTTTGTTATTACTCAGGTCATCCTTGTCGGCTGTTAAACTTAGTTTGATGATCTGAATCCTTTATGCGTGACAGAAAAAGCACAGAGTGAAGAAACCTGTAAGGAGGCAAACACTTTTTCACATGAAGTGTGTGTGTTGCCGGAATGCTCGGCCTTGTCTCGTCTTAGTAAAGTACACAGTTCCAGTTATAGTCTCGGGAGAAAATGCTATTTTCTGGCACAACACCCAAACAACCGCTTGGCTTGTAGATACCATCTAAGGGTTGTCATGGAGACTTGGTGAAACCACTATTTCCTGTACTCCTCCAGCACTAAGCTTTGGACAGTTTTTTACTCCCTTACTATACTGCTGATTCTGCACCATGACAAAAACTTTCTTCTTTTTTTTGCAATATTTATTAAAAGATGTTACACAATGCGTTCTACATACAAGAATTGAGGTAAAGTCATTACTCAAAGACATACCTTAATGGTCTATTACAGCAGGTGATCCATACTAATCTAGAACTCCCTGACTAAGGATAGCTGGTTAGGTGAAATATATATTTTGCTTTGATATCTAAAATGATCACATTAGCTAAAGACTTTTGCTTCTTCAGGTGTCTTATTTCTGAAATTCTGCAGCTAGTTTTATTAACCCCCGAAGCTGCTGACGTAGATTTCCTTTGGTCATTCTTTCTTACGCAGGTGGATGTACAAAACCCCACTACTCAACAACAAAGGGACGCACACCCAGGCCAGGATAAAGCAGTAGCCAAAATCCCCCGAGGTCTGGATTTTTGAGTCCAGGAGGATTTCCTTATTATGCAGGGTGTAGATGACTGCGGCAGAAAAAGCTGTCAGACCTTAATACAGACAGACACACAGACAAAACAACTGTTAGAAACAATGGCTTCTATTTAAAGCACCAAAACCGCCTGCTCTGCCTGTATTGACATCTAGCTGACATCTACTAATCCAGTCTATTGTACCATTATTAAAAGTATGTCTTGACTAGCAATATTTCTTATATTCTACTAATAAATATGGCCAGAAAGATGATGTTCTCCAGTTGTATTGTTACCAATCTGTATCTGAAAAATGGTGCAGCTTCGTTTGTGTTTTCCTCCTTAGAGGCGTCTGGATCATATGAACTCAGCTTTACTTGCAAAGACTTGACACAGTCCCGTGAAGTAGAAGAGCCCGCCCTTCGACATGGTGAACAGCTGACCCAAGAACACCAGGAAGGAGACTGAGGAGAAGACCACTGAGAGAATCATGAGGACCTGCACAGCCTGAAGCCACTCTGAAGAAAATAAAGAACATTTTAAAGACTAATAACTTCCTTAAACTTCATGAATCACGTAAAGTCCAGATTACAAAGGCTTACCCGTCTCTTTGATGGTTGCACACAGCCGGCTTCCTGTGTCATTGTCAAACCTACAGTTGTACCAAAGATCTGAGGTTTCCGTGGGATTCCACACCCACCAGGACTTTTAAACAAAAAATGAAACCAAATGAACTTGGTCTTCAGGAAATAATGCTCTTGTAGTTGGTCATAAATATGAGAATTACCTTTTCCATGGTCGCAATAAACAGCATAGCTAGGGTGATGAGATGCAGCAGGGTAACAGAAATGAGTAAGTATGCCATTTTTAAAACCCTGAAGGACAGAAAAGAAAACCATGTTTATATTATTTTGGAGAATGAACACTAGCCGCACTCACAGTAAGACAGTAAAAAGCTGTCAAATGCATTTGAACCGTTGCGGAAAAGAAGCAATCCAAACCAAGCTGAACACTTTGTGAAATAGTATTTGGCCCCCAAACGTCACATCTGGATGGTGGCAACAACTACCATTAAGCTTTTAGCAGAAAATGACACTGTTCCACTATGTCTGTAGAATAATTTTGATTTAGCCACGATGGGTTGTCCTGCTGCAAACTCTAAGTGCCCTTGAGCTTAATGTCACAATGATCAGACAATTCTCCAAAAGAACTTCCTGGTAGAGATCAGAATTCATCAATCAATCCACCAGTTACTGAGGTTCGAGACCAATGTATAATCGTCTCTATGTTTTACTGTCGGCGTGACATTTTGGTCGTCTTTCTCTTGTGAAAGGCTGTTGGTGTCACACCACATGTGTAGTATTTTGTGTTCTTTTATGTCAGCAATATTTTTGGCCATGGAGCTCGCCCATAGATACCGTTGTTATTGTTGAATGCTGACAGACACTCCAGGAAAGGTTCACCACTTTACCATGTTTCCTCCATTTGTTAATGGCTCTCACTGTGAGTCCCAAAGCCGTAGGATCTCTTTGTCACCTTTTATAAAGCAAGAAATGTCAATGACTTTGTTCCCCATTTGGTAGTGAATTTCATAAGATCGGGTTAGGATGTGTTGCGTTCGGAGATCTTTCTGCCTACTTCATGTGTCTGACAGGTTTTAATCAATATTTTTTTTTTTTTAACTTCAGGTCTGGCAGTGATCTGACTTGGGTGTGGCGAGGGAAATTGAACCAATAAAATGTGGTTAACCACAGTTTATTCCAGATTTAGAAAGGGGACAATTGTATTTTCACATGGGCTCTGGTTGGTTTTCTCAAAATAAATGCAATTATCTTTGAAAAAACTGACTTTTCTATTTACTTTTATTATCTTCATCTCAAATTAAAAGCCAGTTGATAAGCTCTAAGACTTGAAGGGTGACAGAACAAATGTGTGACTGGGCTAACCAACCTTCACCTCGGGGTGTAGAGCCGATGTTTGGATGCAGTAATTAAAAAGGAAGAAAAATAAATATAATTTTACAAACAAACTTAACCTTGACATTTTAGTGGACAGCAATATGGTGGCTGCACCGAATTGTAGTAACGGTTAATTGAATTGAAGATCAAACACAGGAATACAAAACAGAAGAGAACAGCAGCACACAGTAGAATAAGAACAGGATGAAATAGTCTGCAAAGATCTTTATCTGTAGGAGCGGCCTATTTGTATGGGCGGTGGAGAGAAAATTACTGTCAAATTATGTTATTATGTTAGATCCCATCAATCATATAAAAGTGACAGGTGAGATAATCTGTTATGAATTATATTTTGGTTGTATGGAATAGTAAAAAAAAACCCATAAGAATAACTTCGTACAGAAAATCTTTGAACAGGTTATTAATAGAAGAGGCAACAAATATATAAATTTTGAATTAAAGAAGACTTTAAGGCTTTTAAGAGACAAGACCATATGCTGCAGTTTTTTTCTTTATGATAAGTCAAGTTAGAGAGCAGAATTTGGACAGATATACTAAGTGATAAAGTTTAGAAAAGTCAAGAAAGTATCCTCCTACCCTGGTTATTGTTTGCTCTCCTCAATCAGATCTCTGCAGCTTGGCAGCAGCTCCTGTGCTTTGCGACGTTGTGCCCGTTTTGGTGGTCCACACTCTCGTCCAGATGTGCCACACCTCCTTTGTTTATTTACTTTCCGCAGGCTCTCCACTCCAAAGTTTCCAAGGAGAACGCCCATTTCCTCTGTGGAGAACAGAGCTCCCTTCTGCTCTGCCCCCGGCGTCGGCCAGTGCATCACCATCCAAAAAGGTCTCAGATGAGACCCCACCCATCAGTAGCGGAGACACACGAACCCACATGAAAACATCGTCTCCCTCTGTAAACAGTGGCAAGAAGTACTCTCCTATATAGTGAAGGTTTCACGATTCGCTTCTATATAACACGCAGCTGCGACATTGCTCGCATTTTTGGGTATTTCAACCTCCTAATTTAGAGGCAATTTACGGAACAGTGAACATTTTATGGACTTGCACAACACAAAGATGAAATAGTGGACATCTGATTCAAAATAGTCCCTCTGAGTGAAAGAAGCTAGAAACACAAAATAATGTATTTATAAGTTCCTTGCTGTACTGCGTTAAATATTTCTGTTTACTTGAGTCCAGATAACTTTGGTTATTTTACATTTCTTTGTAGAATCTTGCAGTAATCTCTGCGTAGGTTTTGTACCTTCAGCACGTCCAGGATTTACCCTGCAAAAACGGATCTAAAAAAAATTATTCTTAGAGTTAATGTATTTGTCCTTGATTTGAGCAGGCAAATAAGATTATTTGCCAATGGAATGAGTATTGTGACCCCTAAAATAAGATAATTAGACATCCTGCACTTGAAATAAGATGATGGAGATGAGTTGTTCCTATTTTAAGTGCAAAAATCTTACTCCAATGACAAATCATCTTATTTACCTGTTCAAATCAAGGACAAATACACCAATTTTATGAACATTTTACTTATTTTAAATCCCTTTTTTGCAGTGTAAACCTCAACCTTTAAACTTCAAAAAGGGGGGTCAAGGATGCGGACGACCTTTGGTGTTCCAGGGTCAGGACTTTGCAGGCTCATCCACTAACACTTTTATGATTAAACCAAAACATTAAGAACACACACACACACACACACCAAAACAACAACAATAAAAACGATTTACATATCCCACTGAAGCCAGATATTGACACCCACAGTATAAAATAACACAATACCCTTTGTTCGCACTATCTTACAACGCATCTGTGATCACCAACACCATGGCCACTGGCACCAGGTAGCCCCCAAGGCCCAAATGTGGTGCCCACAAGCCTGTGCTAAAAATAGCACAACCCACCATCGAGCTGCATCTAAGGTGTGATTTTGCCTTTGCACTCATTAAAAAATGAGAATATCTTTTAAAAAAACAGCATTATTTGGGCGTGCCGGTGGTGCAGGGGTAGTACACCCAGCTTACGTACAGAGGCCTTAGTCCTCGACGTGGCTGACCCAGGATTGACTCTGGACTGTGGTCCTTTGCTGCATGTCTCCCCCCTCTCTAAGCCCCCCTTGCTGTCAGCCAACTTTTAATAAAAGGGCTACTAATGCCACAAAAATGATATCAATAATAAAAAAAATGTTTATTTAACATAAAGTTAAGGTGAACTCTGACTCTTTAGTTCAAAGGTCTGTGCTGGTAGGCCTTCATGTGACAGTACCAATGAAGTAGCTCTGTGTTTCAAAAAGTTTGGTGACCCCTGCAATACATCATACAAAACTTAGCCTGTTTCAAGTTAATTAGGTCAACTATTAATATTGGTTAAGTTACAGTAATGATCAAAAACATAAAATTTCAGATTAAATTTAAAAATTTACGTAGATTTTCCTATTTTTAGGAGTTGTGCGTTTTAAACTTTGGTCAGCAATCAGGGGTCATGTTGTCCCATGTCCATTAGAAGACCTGTTTGTGTCCAAACTTTGATGAGATGCTGGTCCAATTTGTCCAAATAACGTTCCCAGCGCCTTATGATGTCATTTATTTGGTTGAGTCCCTCCTGCAGCAAAACACCGATACAACATGATGGTGCCACCCTCTCACTTCACAGATGAGAAGGTGTTCTCTGGCTTGCAGGTTTCTCACCCTTTGACCCAAATAAAACAATTATCATCATGGCCAAACAGGTTTCTATTCCATCAAACCATAGGACATATCTCTAAAGATTTGACTCTGAATGTATTTTTAAACTGTAGTATGTTTTTGTAAAGATAATGGCATTTTCCTTCTGAGTGCCTTTCAGCCTGTGTTGGTAAAGGGCTGGTTTCACTGTGGACAATGAGGATCTCTTACCAGCTTCAGCCACCATATTCACAAGGTCTGGGCCACAGGTATAAGCAACTTCATATCCTCCTTCCATACATGATGACTTGGCCCTGTTTTCAGTGATTAACCCTGTCTCTGTCCTAGACAAACTGTAGCTATTGACTGAGCTTTAACTTCAACTAACTGCGGATGCTCTTTTCTAGAGTTGAAAACTGGCTCAGACTCAGAGCTGTTCTGCTTAGCTGGTGTTTCTCTGCCAGATCAAGCCTCTGAAGGAGCTACTACTGCTCCCGGATCAGTGTTTCTATGTTTCATTTTGTGACTCTGCTCTGTCTTCTCTAACCCCCAGTAAGTTGTACAGATGGCCGCGTTCGCACGAGGCGTGGCTCTGCTGGAGGTTTCTTCTTGTTAAACTAGAGTTTTCATTTCGACTGTCCCTACATGCATGCTCAGCATGAGGGATTGCTGCAAAATCAACGACACAATGCAAGACTTGACGAAGTATTTTGAGATCACGTGTGTTGTCTTTTGGCTTCATTTTAAATAGACCGGGGTTCTACCCTGCGTGTGTGTGTGTTTTGTAATTTGTGAAATCCTCCTGAAGAAATTCACACGTCAATAAAGAACTGTATTATGACTGACCATGTATTTGTAAGTTAAACAACATCAAAAACATCATAGTATTACAATATTTTTTATAATGAACAATCTTTTTTTAATTTTATTTCAATTAAATAAGAAACAAGTTCAATAACATACAAAATATATACAAATAACAAAAATGCCACAGTATTATAATACTGTGGCGTGAGTTTTGTTTGCGGAACTGTTTTGTCGCCATCTAGTGTTTGCATTTATGAACTACGTAGACCTCAACTATCACTGAATAAAATATGAATTTGACAGAGGTTATGTCAAAAACACAACTAAACGCTAAGCAGAGATTTATCAAAGTGATATGGTTTTTATTTATTTTTTATTTATGTATTATTTATTTTTATCACAAATTTAGCCTAGCCCTGGGGAACGCTTTCCTACAGCGTGGTACGGTCCGTTGCCTAGGAGATGCTAGAAGCCAATTTACTCCGCCACGCCTGTCCTCACGTCGCGGCTAGCTCTAGGTGAGTAAAACACTAACTGTTGTCTGCTGTGTCGGCTCCTCTAGCTGAGGACCAGTAATTCCTGTAGATAAATCTCCAGTACTGCCATTTAAACGCAGACGGAGTCCATGAGTTGCCAACAAGCGGCCGCTGGAAGAGGCTGTGGTACCGTTAGCCCCAGCGCTAGCGGTGCTGCAGCCTCAGAACTTTGCTAACTTTTGCTAACATGGCTGCAAAATAAACTCGCTCATTACTGCAGTGTCACCCGGAACCGAGTCTTAGTTGGACTCTGATACGCAGGGAGCCTGGTTTAAAAGCACAGAACACGCTGGACTCATGCAGGGGGAAGAAACAGAAATCGGTTTCTCCTTCTGCAGGGTCAGACATTTTGAGAAGAAAGCCTTAACCAAACGGAGGCTCTTTTAGAAGTAAGGTACAGTGAGCTTTTCCCTTAGAAACCAGTGCTTGATTTATATATATAAAGAAAGACACCCGCTGTCCTGTTAAAGGGTCCACTAAACCCTGCATGTGTAATCTGTGAAAGTTGTAATCGTTGCTATTAATCCAGAAGCCTACCGAGCTGATCCGCCTCATGTTTTGCATAGCCTCTGGTGATGCAGCTGTAGTCAGCTGTCAAGCGGTCCAGCTCAGGCAGGTAGGTACGGCTCTGAGGGTGTTACCGCAGGGCTTGTCAGGACCTGGCCCACCTGTCCTAAGGAATCTGGTCTTTTTTGCAGATCTGCTGGTGCGCATGGATCACAGCAACAAGGGGACGGATGAAGCCTGGCGATCTGCTCTGCATGGCAGCACAAGTGCAAACTGAGCCGGGTTCTGTGCGGGACATCATGTAGGAAGGGCTGCTGCTGCAGATCAGTACTTTTTTTTTTTTTTCTCAGCTGAGGAAATGGCTTCGCCAAAGCCAGCGCAGATGGAACATGAAGAGGTAACTTTGGCTTCCATTGGATAAAAGTTATGTTTTTTTTTTTGTTTTTTTTTTTAATGGAGCCCCTTTTTCATAGGTCATATGTTTTGTTTAGCGATGGATAGATAGACAGGTAAATAATATAATGCCACGAGCATAATCCCCAAAGGCTGTGGACCGATCCGTCAGCATGGTGAGACCAGGACAGTTTTCATTTTGAGGATTTAATATTGTTCTTCTAACCCTATTCTGACCATAACATTAAGCTGCTATGCTGTGAATGATGTGAAATCTCTGTTTATTGTACATGTTGTTGTTGTTGTATTTTTCGTTTTCTTTTACTCTGCTCTTCTTATCCCGTTCAAAATAAAAAGTTAGATTTTTAACACATTTGTATAGGAAAACTAAACATCAGATTCTATTCATCCCATCTTGCCGAGAGGGCTGCGTCTCTCCCCAGCACCTAACATTTTGTCAGCGTGGGGAAGTGCAATCTTTCGGCCATTTGGTCCTGGAAAGCGCAGGCCAGATGGCCGTCATGTGTTGAGCACTGGTGGCGTGTGAGACTCGATACTTTGCCCGTGACAATACGCAGCATGCAGCTGGAGCTCGAACGGCTCCTTTTGGCATTCCAACTGCTGCATGGCATCGGCTCAAGTTACCGAATCCTGCAACAGGTGTTTGGTGCCTGATCGCCACAGTCGACGTCTGACCCTGCTGAAAGATCAGTTTTACTAAGACCAAGAGGGATCGTAATAATGGACATACGTACATAGCACTATATGCTTGTATCTGCTTTATTTGCTATTTTATGTTATGGTGATAAAATTAATCTGAATTTGCTCTGTTGTCTGGCTGCGCAGGCAGCTACATAATCAAGGATCTAGACAGTTTGAGAATAAATGGATGTTTTCTTTTTCTTATTCCCCTATTGTAATTTACCCCTAGGAGGAATTTTAATACTCGGCCATTATAATACTCTTAGAAAATGCAGTTAATATTTATTTCCAAAGGATAGGTATATGCTGTTGTATTCTCTTCTATTTCTGGTCTGCTTCTCTTACTGGTTTCCATGTTTGCTAACCAGGGAACTCTTATATGATTGGCTCAGGAACCAGGAAGTAAACATGGACCATACCTCTAGGTTTGAAAGGAGCAAAACTTGACTAAGACATTGTTGATGGAGAGGACCGATTGTTTATAGGGAATGCTACTTCCATCCTGGGTGACCAGTGAGAACGATTTAGGTTAAATTGACAGTAAATCTCTCACTAATTCCTCCTTTAAAGTCACGATTGATGATTGATTTGCTGATAAATCCCCAGTGTAATTTCCTCCTGTGCCCCGTTTAGTTCTTGACGGACCTGGACCGGATGACCAAGCGGCTTCAGGAGGACGGCTTGCCTCCACAGGCCGGCGCGGAGGAGCGGCAGCGGCATTTATGGCAGCAGCTGCTCAGCACCGAGGCGACGCTTCAGTCGGTCTCAGAGGAGCTGCAGACGTTACGTACGCAGCAGGCCAATGAAATGAAGGAGGTGAGAAAGTCTGGTGTTGTTGGAACGCTTTCCGTTGTGCTGTTCGAACAATGTCCAGTAAGGCGTGTTTGTAGCCAAAATACGAAGCGCATTAGGCGGATTAGACTAGAAATGGGTACCTTTATTGTAGCAGTATCTCCTAATGTTGCCGGTCTCAGTTGAATTATTGGTTTAACTCTCAGGTGGAGAGCTATGTGGCACACATCCGGGCGCTGTTGGAAGAGCGAGAGTGTCTGACTGCGGAGTACGAGAAAGACAACGAGGACCTGCGCCACGAGCTCCACCAAATCAAACATCAGCAAGGTGAGTTCAGTGAAGCCGCTACTAGCTGGAGTTTTAACATTCACACCCTGTTCTCTAGATTTGTTGGCACCTCTGGTGAAGACGTGTAAAATCCTTAATCTTTTATTGCAATAGTATACTTAAACACTGTCTAGACTGTTTGGTTTTAAACTGATTCTTTTGCCGGATGACACCAAGCCTGAACGTTTTGGCAACAAACACTTCATGTGAGTCTGACACAAACATAGGAGGATTTTGTGGAAAATAATCTAATGCTGACTGTTGAGTAGGTTGGAGGATCAGTGATTCTGTCGGCCTGCTTCTCTATCAAAGGTTATGGGAACCTTGTTAGGGTACATCGAGAGCTCTTTGAAATCCATTTTAAACAATCATCTGGGGGCACACCTGGGGTCCGTTCTTCGTACGTTGCTTAAAACATCCAAGATCAAATGACACATCCAAGATGATTTCATCCGGCTAATCCTGATCCGGCTAATTGGGTTCTTCGAACACACCTGTTGTTTATTATTAGTATCGCTGGATTGAGTTATCTGAGATAACTGCGCGTTCATGCGTTTGTTTAAAGGGGAAATGTATCGATAGTAGAAACATTGATCAGCAACGCTGCTATTGGCTGTTCAGCATGGCCAAAGAACGCCCACAGTTTTTCTCCCAAGCAGAACAAGAGTTTTTGAAAGAAGGTTATGCCGAATTTGAGTCACTAATTAAAACACCTAAAAATCTGTTAAAGCCAGGAGAGAGGGCTGGCAAAAAGTAGCAGACAAATTAATGCGTAAATACTGTCCATGGTAGATGTTTCTATCACTTTTTACAGTATTAATTTTTGCATTTTAATAATCTCATATTTACTTTGTTCTTTTATATCAGAGCCTCCACAGGACCCACTAGAACATGGGGACAAGTAAAAGTTTACACGGTAAAACTGTATTGCTTGTCTAGATAATCCATCCATAGTTTTTTCTAATAAAATATACGACTCGACAGGAAGCAAGCCTTTCAAAGTAAACTAAACTTCACAATAAAATGGCCCGAACAAATCTTCTTATAGGATAAAAATAAAAAGCAAACAATCATATAACTTAAATATTTTAGATTTATGGCTCCAACACCACTTTTTCCTCTTTAAAAGCCACTGTTAAATGATGTGTTTGTCTGTTTATTACTGCCACCAAGAAAAATCTCTCTACAATTACACTGTTGTGCTGCGCTAAAGGATCCTGTCTATTGCGCAATATGTGATTAATTCTAAAAACTCTGCAAATTATTCTTGCACCTTCCGCAACAGGTTGCTGTCGTAAAAATGGACACGGCTACGGCAAACTTCCCTATCTCCTCCGCTTCTAAAGCTGTGATCTAATCCTGTTTACATGAAATAAGCCTGCTCTCGAGCAAGCTTAAGCTGGCGCACATGTTGCTATGACAACAAGTGCAGGATGTCTTTCGAAGAACCAAACGATCCAAGATCATGCCAAATCGTCAACAATGAAATCCTGCTAACTGAGTTAGCGACGTACGAAGAACGGACCCCTGAACTTGTACTTGTGTTTATGCTAAAATGTAATGTTTTTTTTTTTTTTTTGCTCAGGGACATTTCTGTACGCTGACGACAGTGACTTCTTGTTTTCTTTTAGAGATCCAGAGCAAGGAGATGGCGGAGATGTTGTCGCAGGAAGATCTGGGGGAGATAGGTTTGAGCAGCCCCAGTGAGCAGGTGGCCTACCTGCTGGTGGAAAGGGCCACCCTGCTGGAAAGGCTGGAGGCCGCCGAGGGGAAACTGGAAAGTCATCCCCTCGTCGTTCACACCAACAATGGCGACCATCAGGTAAAGGTTTAACGAGGGGAGAACAGAGAACGTATTTTCGAAGCGGTCCTCCTAACAGGGATGAGATAGCAAAGGAAGTTGATCCTGTTTTTTTTTTGTTTTTTTTCTCTCTTTTGAATATAACCTGTTCTATATTATTGAAGGGTAAAGCCGTTCTTAACTTTAATTTTCCTTTTATGACCTCTACATGTAAATCTCCAGCTTCAGGAACACTGAGCACGCGGTCCTTAGTCACGTCAGGAAGTCTGATACGACTAAGGATGTTCACGATATTCACTGTGGGGAAACTTTATGATTGTAGTAAAATATACTGCGTAACTACCTGCAGCCTCCATCTGTGTTGTCACACTTTCACAGGAGCAGATCCAAATAGTGGGAGAGAACCTCAGGCAGCAGAGGGAGGATATGCACAAGACCATAGACCACATGGCAAAGGTGAGGTCATCTTTATTTGGCTGAGCAATTATCCTGGTTGAAGGAAAATCTGGAGAGATCAGTCCAGCCTTTTATCTATTTTTTTTGTCAGTAAATGTGCAGTACAGCCCGATCATCATGCGCATACTGCTTTTTTGTTTCGTCAGCAGTCTTCATCCCAGAGTCCGTGGAAGAAGCTGTTTGGCCTGCGCAGGTCTGCTCAGAGCAAACACGCTTTGAGCCCTGTAGGTTTCTCCCTTACAGCTCACACTAACCTCTCAACTAACACCTCGATCGACGGCACCGGGAGGGCGACGTCGGGACGTTTGACAGAGAATGTTGCTGGATGTAGATGTCTTGATATCGCCTGCATGAAAGCTGCGAAGCACCCAGCACAACTAGGGGCCGCATCATTTTAGGGGAAACAATCCTGCGATATTATTGTGGAATAGTGCGATGACGGCGTTTGCTGTGATTAACCCATATTCTTCTTACCGCTCTTTTTCTTTCCCATCACCACCCTCCCTGAGCTTCAGGGTCTCCATCACTAAGATCTTTATTAGTTGGTGGAGGGTGAAAGTTTATCCCAAGTGACCAAACATCCGACAGGAAGGCAGATTCCTGCTGCGCTGCTCTTGAAACCGTATTCCTTAACAAATGTTGTGAGAATGCTGAAATAACTGCATCCCCTTGCTCTACACAGCGGACCTCGGTCTGAAAGGCATGCCTCTCGCAGCTGCATGTTACGCCCGCGGTCTAACCACAAAGCCCCGTTTCGCGCGGCTCTCCTTCCGCGCTGACCGTCTACGCTGGATTGTTTTGACACAGGCCCACAGCGAGATCTCCAGGGAGCGGACGGAGCGGCAGCGGCTAGAGCGGGACCTGGAAGAGGCGTCCAGGAGGCTGGCGATGGCCCATCAAGACATTCGCAGACTCAACAATGAGCTCGATGCAGCCAAGAACGACAACCAAGACCCGTGTGGTGTGTTGGAAACACATACAGCATGTGATCAAATGTGTGTTTTTACGTATTTAAACTGGGTATTTTTGTAGGATGGTTGTAAACTAGCTAAGTGTATATAACATCCTGATCCAGTAAATGCACAACTTCCTGCCTTTGAGGATACATGCGGCTGTGTATTTAATTTAATTTTGCAATCAGTCTTCTATCCATGAATCTGTGCCTTTAGATCCAACTGTGAGGCAGCATATGAAGGTGATGTTGGAAAAAAAGCATTTGCAGACAGTCTGTTAACTCTTAAGAAATACGGCTGTACCTAGAGTGTTTGGGTCGGGGCTTGAGGGAACGGTACAAGAAGCAGAGAACCTGAGGACAAAAACGGACAAATGGAGACAAGGTGGTGAGACAGTTTGGTTTGAATGTAGGAGGCTTTATTACTTTGAGCTTTGGGAGTCTGTGCTGCCCCCTCCCATTTGATTATCAGAGCTGCTATTTTACCTTTAAAAACATCTGAGGATAAAGTTGTGGGAAAGTTCTCGAAGGTTGGAAGTTGTTATAGATGAGCTGAAAAAATTAAGGATATATATATTTTTTTTAATTGTCTTGACCCGTGTGAGCTGTAATGAGATGTGCGGCGGTGCAGTGTAGGGCATGAAGTTCCCGGGGTTCAGATCCTAGCTGCAGGTAGTTTTGCATGTTCTCCGCCTGCATGCGTGGGTTTTTTTCCGGGTACTCCAGCTTCCTCCCTCAGTCTAAAACCAGGACTGTTGGGTTAATTAGTTACTTCTGAATGAAAGTGTGCATGGCTGTTTGTCCTGCGTGTCCCTCTGTTGCCCTGTGATGGACTGGCGACCTGTCCAGGTGTGGCCCGCCTCTCTCCCAGTGACCGCTGGAGATAAACACCAGCCCCTGCAACCCTGCAAGGATAAGCAGCTATAGATGATGAATGGATGGATGATTCATAAAAAGCTAGTCACCTATGCTAAAACCACTAGCTTGCTGGCTTGTGGAACCAAATGTGATGTGATTTAAATGTTTCTGAGCCAGAGGAGTCTTTCAGCTCTCAGTATGAGCCAAAGCTTTAAGCCTGATCTTAATCTAAAAAAACGCTGTTGCATGAACATCTAAAAGCCTCCAGTAAAGGTGGTCACAGCCAGGACATTGACTGCTATCCCCGGTGGCCTTTTGAGGAACTGCAGTTTGGCTTTTAAACTAGGACGACCAAACGTCTTAAAGCAAAAAAAAGCAAGTATGTTTTTTTTTTTTTTTTTTAGATATGATGAAGCTGCAGCGAGCCAAAGAGCAAAATGACAGACTGGATGAAGAGAACATGGCTCTCAGGGAAAGAGTACGCGTCATAGAGTCTGAGAAGAAAAGTCTTATGGATCAGGTAAGTAGTTAGTTTCTCTATTCTTATAAATAAAAATAAAGAGTCTTCCTGCAGTTAATTTATTTTTTTTGGTCCAGGTGGCAAAATCTAATGCAACCAAAGAAGACTTAAAGATCAAGAGCAGCGAATCAGAAAACCGTGTCTCTGCTGTGTCAGCTCAAGAAAAGGATCAGGTTCATAAACGGTATCTATATAAATCCCCCGAAAACCGACGCTCTGCACTGCAGTAACACTGACTTCTTTAAAGGCTCAAACTGGCTTTAGTCACCGTCATGCCCTGTTAGTTGTCAGGAAGCGGTGGAGGACGGACTGGTGCAGGTAAGAGAGCTGCAACGGCAACTCCAGAGGCTCCGCAAGGAGCAGGAGGAGCTGGAGGAGAGGAACGAGGAGCTGGAGGCCCTGTTGGGGGAGGCCCAGAACGCCAGCAAGGAGGAGAGGCATCGCCATGAGGGAGAAGTGGAGGGGCTGCACAGAAGGGTAAGAGGGAAGAACGGTATTCTTTACTGAATTAATACGAAGCATTTATTTGTTCGAAAATGATTTTCGGATACATAGAGTTGGAGATGTTAAAATAAAGGAAAGCTTTGAGTTCGTATTAATCGGTCTACTGCAACCTCTAATGGCTGAATCTAACCCGCGCAGATTAAAAGCCTGGAGGCAGAGCTGAAAAAGCAGGAAGAGAAACTGAAAAACGGCGAGGAGGGGAAGGCCACCGAGTCCTACCTACACGCCGTAAGAAATGACTCTTTTAATGTTGCACAGTAAGAATGTAGATAACCTCAAAGTTGGTGACAAACAAACAGCGATTGCAATTGTGGAAGTGAAATGCCAACCCCAAAGTCAGACTCAGACGTGCGCGCTGATCTCTCCCTGTGCACAAAGCACCTGAGGGACAGCTCCCAGGAGAGAATGGCCCTGCTGGAGGCCCGTCTGACTGAGGAGAAGGAGTGGAGGAAACAGCTGGAGTTGGATCTCACAGCTGCTCAGGCTGCCCTCAAGAAAGATAAAGAGGTACAAACCTCCTCTATGCTGTCTGCAAGTCCAAGCAGCCAGTCAGCCGCCGCAAAGCTTGCTGAAAAGTCTGACGACTGACCCACAAATGTGAGCAAATCTCATTTTTCTATGCCAGGCTTTGCAGATAGGCGAGCGAGAGCTGAAGAAGCTGAGACTGGAGGTGGGTGGTCTTCGGACCGAATGCCAACAGGGGAAAACCCTCATCAAAAGTCTGACCCAGGTCAAGGGAGAGAAGGCAGTCCTAGAAGAAAAGGTTCGTCCTCCTCTCTGTTTGCTCTCTGTTGTGTAGCTTCATGTTAGCGAGTTTTACCCCCATATGAAAATAGCTGCCAGGCAGTGGGAAGAAACAGGACATAAATTTACATAAATAGCAATGCTTTAAAGGTATACTATGCAACCGGGGTTGATTTTCCAGCGAGGCTCCCCCCAGAGGGCGAAAGTAAAAGTGCACTGTCATAAAGATGCTCAGCTGTTCTGGTTTCTCCGTAAAGCCAGGCACGGTTGTTTTGAGCTTAGCAGACAGGCGAACGCAACGAAAAGTGGAAAAAACGGCAGTACAAACAATGACTAACACAGTGAAGGTATGAACATCAAGCTTCCCGCAGCGCTATCTTGGCGAGGAGGCCGCCAAGCCGCCGCCTCGCCAAGCCGCGACCGCGGCCGCCTCGCCAGTTTTATTATTATTATTATTATTATTATTATTATTTTTTATGTTGTCTCGCCAACATAAAAAAATAAAATAAAATAATAATAATAATAATAATAAAACTCGATATGTTTGCATGTTTATTTGACGTTAACACGCGGTTCTTTGTTGTTGCTTTCGCGCGTGCATATAGTGAATGGCAGGGCAAAAACACATGGAGTTCTCCCCGTAAAGCAAGACTTCTGTGTGTGCGGGCCGAGGTTTCCTGCAATTGCAAGTGCGGTATTTCCCCCACAGACCCCCAGGGTGGCCGAGAAAACCTTTGTTCGACCTGAAATGACACTTAAGTACAGTAGTGAAGTATTTTTACTTTGTTACTATACAACACTGTCCATTTTTACATAAATAGCAATGCTTTAAAGTGTTCATACCTTTCAAACCTTTCCCCCGTTCTTTATTATTACCACAAGTTTATAGAACTTGGATCTGACCTTATGTATCAGACCAACACTAAGTAAATGTGAAGTAGAAGTAAACAAGTTGCTTAGCTTTTTGTTTTGTTTGTACTATTAAACGTCTGAAAATGGTGATGTCCATTAGTAGTCAGCCCCCTGAGTCACTACTTTGTAGAATCACCTTTTGCTGCAAGTCTTTTGGGGCTTTCACACACAGCACAGCAACGTTTAGACGGGTACCTGCTTCTACACTCCTTCTTCTAATAATTAATTAATTCATAATTATTGTAGAGCTTATTTGTGTGCTGAGAATGACAAAGGGCTGCGTTTATTTTATTCATAAAGGGTTTTGAAAAGGCCATGTATTGTTCTCCTTCCACTGCAGTTATCCTTCACTTTGTGTTGATCTTTTGCATTAAATCTTGAAACAATGCAGGAAGTCTGTGCTAGGATTACTTATGCAAAGCTGTCTGTGTTAATGAGAATTTCTAGCACGTATTATCTTGACACTTCTGGTCTTTCCAGGTGGCCCAGATGGAGCGTGCTTACAGCCGACTCCAGAGTGAGCTGGAGCACAAGGATGGTGACCAGACTCTGGGGAAAATGATGGAAAACAGGCTTCAGGCTGATCAAACACAGCAGCGCGTCGACAGCCTTAACGTCGAACTCGGCCGCCTGCCAGTCTTCACACGACGCGCTGAGGTAGTGTCCAGCGGTTATGAGCATTAATGGCTTTACAGAAACATTTGAATTGAAAAGCAGCAGTGCCTGGGCAGGAATGATGGCGCTGCATCAGCTAGCACTTTTATCTATTTTTTTATAGCCAGTGAAGAGATGATATATGATAGCGGCGCTTACTTGGTTTGCATATATATGCATATTTCTCAGGGAGGAGATGGCCTCTGAGCGACAGAAGGCTGCTGAGCTCCAGGCCGAGCTGAGCAACGCCGTTCATCTCAAGCTAGAGGCCGAAGGGAAAAGAGAGAGGCTGGAGCTGGAGGTCCAGCGGCTCACCAAGCAGCTTCAGTGGCATCAGGAGCAGCTGTCCTCTGCTAGGGAAGCAGTGCGTTGCAGCCAGAAGGCTGAACTCCACACAGCTAATACAGGATTTAGGCCCGAATCAGTGGAGAAAGCGAGGGTTGAAGGTTTGGATCAGGTAATTTAGTATCTGTAAATCGTCTTGGTGCTTTATATGTCTAGAAATTGTGACACACTCCTTTCTTGCGTGGCTTTATAGGAAAATCCATCAAAATCAGTCAAGTTGTCTGTCATGTATTTAGCTGTAACAATAGATTTATCGCTGGCACTATTTTGTGTGCTAGGTGGAAGAACACCAAGTGTGGTGTTCTGTGTGCACTCCAGCAAATAATGATAAAAGAAAGTCATGTGTGTTGCCCAAAGTTAAGGGATAAGTTAGATCGTAGCAAACTGGCAGATTTAAAACGAATCCCTGAGCAGTAGAAGAGAGAGAGGGGGAAGAAGTGATGAAAAGCAGAACAAAACTAACCCTCCTTCTGGATGCTAACGCACCTGCCTAGCTAGCCAACTACAGAGAGGACCTGTGAGTAACATTCGTTTTTAAGGCGAAAGAGAGAATGTCAGGAGGCGTTGGACAAATTGACACTTTTGATAGTGGCAAACATATGTAGACGAGTAGAACAATAATGTCTGGCTAACAAAGTGGAGGATGGGAGGAAAACCTTACAATTTGTTGCGCAGCCTCATCACACCGGTCAAACCAGCGCCAAAAAAAAGTTTAAAGGAGATCACAGAGGAGCTCCAAAAGCATTTCCAACCAAAGCCTTGGTTATAGCCGAACGGTTTCCATTTCACAAACGACATCAACTAAAAACCGAGTCCACGTCGGAGTGCGTTGCGGAGCTCTGTCAGTTCGGGGAGGGGCTGTCGGAGGGGCGCCGAGGGACCGCTTCGGCTGCGGGCTGCATAATGAAAGCGCACAGACCACTTCTAAGAGAAAGCTCTCACATTGCACCGCGCATTAGAGAGCGCTATATCAGTGGAGACGGCAGCAAAAGATGGAGAGCTCCAGGGGAAATGCACAGAGTGGTGTTCTGTGAATAAAACGTGTGCACGGCGTAATGATAGATCGCAGGCTTTCTTTCAGATGCGGCAAAAAGTCCCATGACGCTGCTAATTGCTGGTTTAAGGATAAAGAATGTCTGCAATGCAACAAAAAGGGCCACGTACAGAAAGTGTGCAAATCAAAGCAGTGTGAGAGCAAGAAAATGACACAGACTCAAATGAACTCCAGGACGATTTGGCGTGCCTTGAGCTGTACACCATAGAAGAGAAAGACAATGATGCAATATAGCTCACACCAAAAAAATACAAGTAGCTGAGTTACAGATGGAGCTTAGTACAGGGTCAGCTCCCTCACTGATCTCATATGAAGATTACAGAGATAAATTAATAACAGAAACTAAGACGTACCTCAGTGATACTAAAAACATACTTAGGTGGGAAGAAAATCCCCTTAGGAAAACTGCAAGTAAAAGTGGAATATGAGAAAAATAAATGCAACCTGGAACATTATGTTCTAAAAAAATGGAGGTGTGCCATTATTTGGACGTGACGTCTGCCTCAACTGGAAAGAAAGTCAGTGAAGCTGGCACGAAATCTAAGCGCACGTCCTGTGAATCCTGTGAAAGAGGGGAAACAGATACTTGAGAAGCATGCTCAGATGTTCTCAAAAATATCAAAAGCACAGATCATACTGGAGGAAAATGCAAAAGTCAGATATAACGAGGCAGGCCTGGCCTCAAAGTGGTGGGAAGAGCAAGGAGCAAGGCATTCTCACCAAGCTGCAATGGTCAGACTGGGCTACACCAGTAGTATCAGTGAGCAAGAAGGCAAGTGAGGAATCTGTGGTGATTTTCAAGGTTTCAGTGAACCCACTCCTCAACAAAGATCAGTACCCACTTCCACGGATGGAAGACGTTCACAGCAGTAGCAGGTGGCAAACATTTTTCAAAAATCGACCTTGCCCAAGCTTTTCTTCAGATGGAAGTAGAAGAGACATCCAGGGAATACCTGGTGTTAAACACCCACAAAGACCTATATCGGTATAACAGGCAGGCGTTTGGTGTCACCAGTGCCCCAGCAGCATGTGGACCAGGTCTTGCAGGGCATTCCAGGGACACAGTGTTGTCTGGATTACAGAATCGTCACAGGTATGGATGAGGAGACTCATTTGCCTAACCTGGCAGCAGTCCTGGCCAGGCTACAAAAAGATGGACTCAGAGCGAACAAACAAAAAAAAAGAGTGTTCTTCCAGGATAGTATTGAATATATGGACAGAATTCACAGAGATGGACTCCACAAAACCAAAAGACAAAGTTGAAGCAGTCCTGAAGGCACCGGAACTTAGAAATGTGAGCCAGCAACGTTCATTCTTGGGCCTAATCAATTATTATTACAACAAAATGTCAAGTGGAAATGTACAAAAGAGTGTGAAGAGGCGTTCAGTGGTGCTAAGAAGCTCATTACATCTGAGGAGGCGCTGGACACACTTTGACCCAAATCCAACGCTTCGCCTCCACTTGGTACACCTACACCACTGGATTTAAAGCGACAAATCTACCTTATTTTATACACTACAAGGTGCACTTAAAACCCAACATTTTTCTCAAAATGTTATGATGCGCCTTATAATCCGATGCACCTTTATATATGATTACTGACCAATTTTATGTGGTACAACGCGCTCAAAAATCTGTTAAAATGTATAAATACGACTTTGGTAAGCAATGAAGCCGCTCGGCTCAATGGATATTCGGAGCATTACGGTACACTGTGTCACTACCTGATTGGATCCCTGAGCTGTCTACAACACTGCCTGACTGTAATGTCTAAACTAGGAGTGCAAAGTTAAGTGATGGAGCGTAACAGTGTCCGAAAGAGTTCTGGACCTTCACAAGTCGGGTCATATCTGGGTTCATTTCCAGGTTCCTGAAGGCACCATTATCATCTGCAACATCTCCAAATACAGCCAGGAGGTTGGGTTGGGTTGGGTTGAGGTTGAGGTTAGGACACACATAGGTTCTCAAAATGAGTTCCTTTAAAGACAACAAACCTGAATCAGTTCCACCAGCTCTGTAAGAAGGAACGGGCCAATAATCCGGCAAACCATGATGAGAAGCTTGTGGAAGAATACTTTAAATGTTTGACCCAAATCATGCCGTTTAAAAGACAGTTCTGCCAAATACTTAAGAAATGTAGGTAACCTTCTGAATTTAAAGAAAGTGTAAAAAACAACAAAAACAAAGCTGTCATTATTCTTTCATTTAGCAAGTGGGAGTTATTTCAGTGATCCTAACCGACCTTGAAACATGACGTGTTTAGTCTGATTTATTGCGAGGCAATGAGAAGAAAAGGTTTCTGTCTCCTATGATGAAGTGTGTATAAATATCTGGTTTCAGTCATATTTAGGTCACTGTTCTATCTTGACAGCTTTCCTCTTTGAAGAAGGAGATAAATGTTCTGGAGGATAAGTTGGAGGAGGAGCGGCAGCTAGCCTCTCAGCACCAGATGGCGCTTCAGGCTCAGATTAATGAAGCCCAAGCACATATTAAGGTACTGATGGTCACAATAACCCCTCCTCCTCATACCCCGCAGGCCAATTTTGCTTTTCTGAAGTTGGAGTTTTACCGAAAGCGTCCCTCGCAATTATTGCCGTCCCTTGTAAAGATGCGCAGGAAATCAGGAAGTCCCGGACTACTGACAAAAAGTTCCTCAGTGCAAATCGACTTAAAATAAAAGTTAGGTAATAATTTAAAAAAGTGGCTTCAACAATTTTTTTTTATAAGTGTAGCACTGGTTGTTTAAAAAACTACATATACTGAATAAATGTACTCAAACTAAAGGTTATATTCTTCAGTAGTTTTAGTGTAAGGTTATATTACTGATAAGAAAATGGATTTATTTGCAGGATTTTACACGTCTTTAGCAGGAGTGGCAGTAAAATGTGGCTAGAACTGTGTCTAATCATTTTCTTTTAAGTTCATAATGTTATATGTTGTCATTTTCATACAATGTTCAGCTTTGATGTCGTAGCAGCTGCTAAATACACTTTAGGCAACTGGCAACAAAATAAAAACCTTCGATACGAGAGAAACGATGAAACAGCGTTTTTAACAAGGTTAGCTGCTTTGTTGATTAAATCATTAATCAAGTCAATAATTCCTGAATCTATTTTAGTTTAGCGCCGCTGCGTCTGCTTTGCTTTGAGGATCTACTGAACTCTGCATCTTTTTTTCCCCCCCCCCCCCCCACCATCTTCAGTCCCAGGATTCAGTGCTGAGCCAGAAGGCAGAGGAGGCTAAACAGATGAAGCAGGACGTGCAGAGGGCCCAGAGCCTGTTCACCTCGGCTGAGAAGGAGCTGCGCTACGAGAAGGAGAAGAGCATGGATCTGAAGAGACACAACACTCTGCTGGAGCAGGAAAAACTCAAAGTTGGTTCTCCAGCTTTAGCCCGTTACGGGTTTTCTTAAACTGTGTTTGACATTTGTCACCAAATCATGGTGTTACACAGCTCTCGACTTGCTGTGAACGCTGAGCAGCATGAGCAAAACTTAAACCTGCACTGCAAAAACTCAATTAAAAATAAGTAAAATTTTCTTGAAATTAGTGTATTTGTCCTTAATTTGAGCAGGTAAATAAGAAGATTTGCCAATGGAACGAGTATTTTTACACCTAAAATAAGATAATTAGATAAACTGCACTAGAAATAAGATGAATGGAGATGAGTTGTTCCTATTTTAAGTGCAAAAATCTTATTCCATTGCCATATTATTTAAATTTGCTGCTCAAATCAAGGATGAATACACTAATTTCAAGAAAACTTTACTTATTTTTAGTCATGTTTTTGCAGTGTGGATACTGTGTGCAGTGAGGTGCAAAAGCCCTGAACCCCATATTTTGTTTTTAAATTAGCCTCCAAGGAGGCTGCAGGCTGTCTGATCAGTTAAAAGTGGTTCCTGGACAACATTTGTTGTTAGATATCAACAGGTGGTTCTCTCACACAGCCTCTGTTCTCCTCTGTGTTTCATCAGCTCGGTGCCGAGCTTAAGCAGGCCCAGTCCAAGCTGGTCCAGCTGGAGCAGAAGCTCCAGACCCAAGATGGCGAGTGTGAACGTCAGCAGCAGAAAGTGCGGGAGCTAGAGCTGCAGCTGATACGCAGCAGCACAGCCGGCAGCACCACGGCGAGTCTGCAGGAGGAGCTGCAGGCCGAGCGGGCGCGGCTCATTGCCGCCGACAAGAAGGTCAGTGCTGGCGCTTGTTGGACGATGGTTCCATCCGGCAGGCCGACCTCCTTTCCAGGAAACAACTGAGCGCCGCATGGCTCTGCTCGGTTCCAATGATTGGGGAACTTTTACTAGAAACGTTGATTAGAGGACACAATAAAGTGTCTGTGACCTGAAACAGTAACACGATGTAAACACTTCTGAGTGAGTATGGAAAGCCAGAGACGCCAAAATACCTTGTTGGGTTTTTGCGACCAGAGCCGGACCCTCTTGGATGGACCATTTTCCTTAAGTCATTCAGAAAGTTTAAAATATATAATATATATAATGCCAAGCAGAGGGTTTACGTTTGTTTCATCAACGTTTCAACATATTTAATGCTTCTAGCTATGTTATTTAGGATTAATCACTCTATTATGTTGGAAATGACGAGGATTTTGTGTGCCGGTGTTATTTTCAGTGGGGAAACGGGTTTCCGAGTTCATATTTTCAAGATAAATAGAATTTTGTTGTTGTATCTCGAGCTTTCCTGTCACGCTACTTTCAGATAAAGGCAACTAGTGCCACGAAATGGCATTTAAAGCATTCAAGTGGCGTGAATACTTTTGCAAAGCACTTCGTTTTTCTTTACCTCGAGGAAAGGAATATTGAGGTATCGGTCTGTCTTGGGAAAACTTTTTGCACATTGTTTACTAACAATAACATTATTTGATAAAGACCGTCAGCGTGCTATTTGCATCGGGTCCGAAGTTTGTTTGTGTCTGCGGGTGACGTCTGTGGCCTTCCTCCTCCGGGCGGCAGGTGTTGGAGCTCCAGCAGCAGCTAAAGAACGCCCAGCACCAGCTACGCGTTGAGGAGGCTCGGGCCGGCGAGAGCAGCCGCCTGGAGAGGGACAGCAGGGATCTGTCTGACACCTTGTCGGCCCTGAGAGCCCAGCGGCAGGAGGAGCACATCACCAGGTAGCGCGGCGTGCTCCACCGCTGTTTCTGTCCCCAGAGCGCCTGCTTCTCAGACCACCTCCTGTTTATTTCCTTCTGTGTGGAATTCAGGAAGCTTTTAGAGCAGCGTGAGGAGGAGCTGCAGCAGCAGGTGCGCTCGCTGAGGCTGAAGGAAGCGTCCCTTAACAGGACCAACACAGAGCTCAGCCACCGCGTCCAGCAGCTGGACACCCGGCTGTCCATCCTGGAGGCTGAGCTCAACAAGACCAAGGAGGAGGTGAGGAAGGGTTCTTATTCTTTTATAGGTGGGGATCTCACCTTTGATTCATCGGGCGTTTGCGCCCTTTATTACAGTGTATTCATCTGCAAAACGTTGTTGTTGATGTTCAGGCGAAAAGCAGCCAGAAGTCCAGCCTCAAACTGCAGGAGGAGCTGGTGGCCAGTCAGCAGGAGTGTGAAAAGCTGCAGGAGGAGCTGCAGCAGGTTCTCCTCCAGCTAGACGCACGCATCAGGTCCGACTGTCACGACTGGCTTGTTACTGAGAATTATCATATAAAAGGATTGTTTATGTTGTGTTTGAGGTCGCAGGAGCAAAGTTGGTTGGACCGGAAAAGTTGTACTTCACGAGAACCTCGAGCCCAGAGCTCCTGGGAAGTTAGGAATGCCGACAGTTTTGCTTTTATGCTGTGATGGGCCAAGCAGCAAGGACAGTCAGGCACTGGTATATTTTCAAAACAGGGTTCTTTTATTTAACCCAAAAAGGATAAAATGTACAAAAATGGATCCAGAAAAGAGGTCAAAGGAACAAAACTACTCAAAATAACTAATAACAGAACTAACTCAAACGAACTGACCTGCCTCAATACGACAAAAAGGAACTTAAATAGTGGCTGAGCAGTCCACAAAAGAAACACATGTGGTAAAACATACACAAACCTAACTAAACCAAATGAAGCAAAACCCTCATTTCCCCCCATAGACTGATTTGGTATGATCCAAATCAGCTCAGCCCCTCGGCCACCTGCTGGTTCCTTAGCCAAGGGACTAGAGCAACTGAAAAACTCAAACAATCATAACAAAACGGGGTAAAGCAAAATGTGCACACTAATTTTGAAATACAGTGTTATGATGATAAATAAATTCCAAATAATGAAATGGCTCTGTAAATGAAGCCCTATATGAAAAAGAAACTCAGTTACATAAATGGTATTTTTACCACATCTGTGTGGCTGTAAATGCAGCCATCACATATGCGTTAACCGTGGCCCCCTCCAAATTTCTGACCAATCACATGACGGTTGTTGATGGACGCCGCATGAGACAAAGGGTCCTGTACGGAGGACGTGTTGAGAATGGCGTCGATCGTTTCTCGCCGTCCTGGCATCTCGCGGTCTTTAGCAGAGCATGTAGAGGCCTTGATTAAAGCACCACTTGGGCTTCCTGCTCTTGATTTTCTCCTGTTTGTCCCCCGCCACAATAAACAGGAAGTACAACGAAAAGCAAAGTCAGCACAAGAGCAAGCTGCGTCAGGCCAAGCAGGTTTTCCTGAAGGCAACGGCACAGAGAGACGCTACCATCCAGAAGCTGGAGAATGATCTGGCGCTGGCCTCCAGTCTCTCCTACAAGGTCTTCTTAATGGTCCATCATGCTCAGTGTTTGCTTAGACTCCTAAAGCATCTTTGTCTTGATATACCTTTTGCCTTATGTCCCAGGAGAAGGAGCGGATCAATGCGGTGACGATCGAAAACGAGAAGCTGTTGGAGGAGAAGCGGGAACTGTTGCGGCGGATAAGTGAGGCAGAGGACATGGGCAGCAAAGGCATGAGGACTGCCTCCACCGTCCAACACAGGTGACCCCATGAATTACCTTAAAATCAGTTTTTACTATATCTGAACAGTAGGGGGCAGAACAGGGTTATTCCTCTCCAACCTCCATAAGAAACAAACTCCTCTCTGAAACGCCTTGCCCTCTTTTAGACGTTTCTGATTCAGCTATAGGTACCACAGGGCTGCTGCTTTGTACCTCCCATGGAAGTTAACTTGGATAAAATCGTTTGTTACAGGAGTTTGTTGAGGCAGTTTTCTGAGGTTACATGTAGGACCCAAAATGGACCAGTAGGTGTCGCTTCTGTGCAGCTGGGGAAGCTTAAACAGGGAGCGGCATTAGAATCTAATGAAAGTCTTACTTGTCCAGTCAATTCATTGCCTTTGGTTCACAAGGTCACATGATTTAGAGCTTTATCAGGTCTTCATAGGTGCAGAGGGATTTTTGGCTTTCTTCATCTGCCGTTGTCATTTTTGTTTTGGTGGGGAGTGGTTGGTGTATTATTTTCAAAAGCTTTTTTAAACTCTGGATATTTGCAAATACATTTTGTTAAACAAAAAAAAAACCCTCTTGTACCAACTTGGATGGAATAATGTAAGCAAAGTTTTAAGTAAACAGAAACCTTTCTGTGTGTCCCGTCTATTCAGCGCCTCAACGTGTTTAGAAGTAGTTTAAACCTCCCTTTTTAGATGTACTGTCCGTACCATTTCTTCTTCTTCATTATGTTTTTTAATCTTGTGATTAAGTGGCAGCATTTATGTGTTCAAGGGTTAATGTCTTAGAAGTGGAAAACAGACGGCTGCAGGAGAGAACCATGAAGCTCTCCAATCAAGTTAGCTCCCTGGAGCGTGCTCTGAGGAATGTCGAGTCATTCTACGGTCTGGAGGTAGTAACGTTTTATTTAGCTTTTGCAATATGTCTTTTGATGAAGCTAATATAAACTTTAACACATTTAACTACAAATTGGTCCAATTTTGAACAGAATGCCAAGAAAATGTTCCCGTCTGATGGTTTCACAGAAGGCGCCCTGCATGCATCCACTCTCAGGTAAGCCTGTTGTGAGAAAACGTGAGACTTTTATGGATATAAGGATGCAAGATGTCTCTCGTAGTTTATGACAGTTAAAGCAATGTAAAAAATATGCGTTCTGTTTTTAAAAGATTAGTTTTCCGAGTTCCCATTCAGAAAACAAACAAACATCTAGAAATCCAGGGGTCGGAAGGAGCTCAATATCCAACATCGCTGCCATGTATTTTAACATTACTGAAAGTTGTAGGAAAACCTCTCTGTGAGTCTGTGTCTCATTAAATCTCCAGCATCTGTTTGTGAACACGTTCAATTAAGTGTCAAAACACACAAAACGACAAGAAAAATAAAACGCATAACACAAAAACATTTGGCAAACCGTCCCACTTCCAGCCAGAATACGCCTAACTCGTGTGGGACGTCATTCCCAGATCCAAGCAATGTGGGGATATTCCTTTGAGTTTCAATCAGATGTGAAAAAGTAAGGGTGCCCGTGCACACCATATTTGTTCTAAACGAAAGGTGGAACGAAACAGTGAGTGAGGTTTATTGATATGTGATATTTTCTCTCATTAACACATCATATAGCCACAGAGGTTCACTTTAGCCAGCCAAGCAGGAAGTAGGTGTGGAAAAACGTCTCACTAGTGAGTGGAAGCAGCTGAAAACGCCTCATTTTCTACTTATTTAGATTTAGAAAAATGAGAGTAAACACAATGCTGAGTTTGATTCCTCTGCTCCGACGGATTCTACAGTTACACCTTTTTGACATAAATGAGTAATTAGTAAATCCGCTGATTAATAATGTGATGTGTCAGAAAATTTTGGGGGATTATAGCAGATAAGCCCGGCGCTTTGTAATCAGACGGAGGTGAAGCTTCAGCTGCAGCTCAAGCTGTATAAAGCAGGTTTATTTTTTTAGCTCGGCCTGATGAGAAGCAGACTATAGCAGAAAATAACGGGGCCCATTATTGGTGTCAGTCTGACCTCAGGTGCCTGTGATCATGTGGACATCCTGGACGCACTCTGTCGTGCGAAGGTGTGCAAGCACGTGGTGCTGGAGGGCCCAAGGACTTCAGCCTCCGCTCAGCAGCCATCTGAGCAGGGGTACCTGAATCTCACCTCCCCGCTGGTTACTCCAACTTCCACAAGAGATATAGAAGAGACCTCTGACGGCAACGACCAGGTTTAGTGCCGTCGCTGCCAGCCCACGTAAGCCCTACGGTCCCCATGAAATTCTGCCCACACTGCAGTTTTGACTCAGGGTTGTGTTCGAAAGGCAGATTCTTCTTTGGCTCGCAAGTACTGTATTTTGTTCCATTTTCTTACTGAAAGTTAATATTTTTTAACAAAGCCTTTATTAATCAAGTATTTTTTTATATGCTCTGTTTTATAGGACAGCAATGTTCTGTGAATATTAGAAATTACCTGCTTTATCTACAATTGCACCACCTCTAAAAGTTGAACATGTTCTATTTGTTTGCCTTTGCACACCAAAGCTTATGAGCATCACTGCCAGCTTCCTCTAGTCCATACAGAAAAAACTGACGGTGTTTGCAACGGAACATTATGTAAAAAGACTTCACACCAGTGCTGTAAATGTGAAATGCATTTTTTATGACAGGTTTGTTTTATTGATTATGTTTGAACTTAAGCACTTTAAGACATTTTTACACAGATGTTTACACTTGAGAAGTTGTAGCAATGGAGTTTTAAATACTGGGATATTCATTGTTTTTCCTGGTTCCATTTTGCAGTGTTTTGATGCCTTACGATGCCTAAAGTGTTGGTAACTGTTATACTAAAAAAAAAAAAAGGAAAAAAAAGTCAGTTCATTGAGTTCTTACCAATTTACAGATGTTTAGCCGATATAGCTTTCTTAATGCTGATAGATTATGTGGTACTTTATGTGTTTTACCCTCTTAGTCTATTTTAAGTTTCCTCTGGTTGTTCTTATTTTAGTCCACATAAAACAAGTTTCCTCCAAGAGGCAGCACAGTGCTCATCCATCCATCCATCCATCCACTTTCGAACACGTCTATCCCTTGTGGGGTCGCAAGGTGTGCTGGTGCCTATCTCCAGCTGTCAATGGACAGGTCGCCAGTCTGCACAGTGCTATTCAATCCGTTGGAAAACTGCAACCACTTTTATGTTTTAAAGGAGCAATAAGTGAAATTTCATTCTTTTTGATAGAAAGAACAAAAAATAGCGTTGTGAAGAACTAAAGGTATCTCCTCAGATATGGTAGCCGGGTCAGCCACGGGTGCATGTAGGTGCATGGGAACAGCTGCCCTAAAACATCACCGTCAGAGAAGCGCAGCGTTGGAGCAACATGGCGGAAAGCACCCCAGCAGATCAAAATGTTCTCTTGCTGGGTTACAGCTGAAGTTAGAGAGAGGCGTGGCTTGTCACACATCTTATTTTGGTCTACAGACAGTGCTCAAGCACCACCTAGTGGTGAAATATCACATATTGCTCCTTTAAAGTCTTTATCTAAGCTAATATGCAGTCTGGAAGCAAATATGGCAGGAGCAGTCAGCTTTAACTTGAGATTTTTATCATGACCAGATATAACTAGACAGTTCGGTTCTGTGGACTCTTCCTTCATCACTGCTCAGCAGCTGAGTTGTCTGCATGTAGTAGAATAGTAGGTGTTATATCATGCTTGCCTTCCAGATGCCCTATAGGTCACTAGTGTTTAGTGAGGATGTGACGCCACCAGTCTGATATATTCTGAACTACACAGAGATATTCTGGATGCATCCAAATCCTGCGAAACAAACTGCGCTGCCTTTCACAGGACGTACAGTATGATTGTAAACCCAGGAAACTGATTTATCTTTTAGTGCAGCAGCACTAACATCAGCAGTGATGCAGTTGTTGGTACCCCTAAAGCTGCTTTTGGTCAGTAGGAACATATTTTATAACATCATTCTAGGCTGGAGTAAACAGAGAGTTTAGGCTCATTCTATTCTGATCACTCACGGGTTTTCAGTAGGATTTAGGCATAAGAACTGTGATAATTAGGATTTTGTGTCTGCTGAACCAGACACAAAATCTGGCTTGGCTTGCTGAAAGACCCAAAGACGTCTAATTTCCTCTTTTCTGGAAGAGTTCCATTAGAGTTTTATTCCAAATATCCTGGTATTTCAAATAGTTGTTCCCAGAGCCTTCAGCGGTAAAACAGGCCCACAGCATTACACATCCTCCACCATATCTAACAGGCATGAGATGCTTTCCCACCTGTTCATCCCTACAGCTGCCGTCAGAGTCTCATCTGAACTAAGCAAATGGTTCTGGGTCAATTCCCTTTAGACGTTACCAAACTCCCCATGTTTACCTTAGTGGTGGTAGCGGAGAAAAAGCTTTTTTTTTATGGCATCACTCCCAAATACTAGAATGGTACGTGGACAATATCTAATTGTTAAGGATACTTGATGACCCTTAATTAACCCTCATCCCCATCCTTATTGTGTCTTCTGGCAAGAGAAACCTGGGTCCTTTTGAAGTCCATGGAAATGGGCTTTGGTGACATTTTTGTGCCCTCTGTGAGTTTTTAAAAAAAAAATGTAAACATTTTCTTTTTAACACTCAAGATGAAAGGTTGGATTTTTGTAAAATTGAGATTATGGTACCGCCATATTTAAGCCTTGTTTTCCACACATCTCTAACAATGGTGCCAATAAATGCAGCCCACACAGAGCCTAACGCCTTCACATATCAGCTGCACTTTAGACCCATATACTACTATAGGTTTGAATAAATGGTTTAAACATGATAATGGTTAATGGTTTAAACATGAATGCATCACAATAATGGTTTAAACATGAATGCATCACATCTTTATATGTATATTTTCTAAGTATAAGCCACTTTTTTGGAATTGGTAACTTGTTTTCAATGTACCTGAAATGATGGGGTTTATCTGATTGCTGCAGGATTTTGCAAATAAAAAAAGTCCTTTTTGAAAGAATTTCAGTAAATGATAAGGACTGTAAAGTTTTGTTGCATTTGTATCGGAATTTCTTTTTTTAATTCAAAATTATTTTTCTAAAATAAAGATTCAATGAATTAAAAAAAAACGTTTGTTTGCTTTATTTAGCAAGTTCAAATCAAGAAACGGGTTCATTTATAACAGTCTGTTTATTAAACAAGGTAAAGATACAAAGCTTTTTTTCCTCTTTTGTTTTTTCTTCCTTTTTAAAACATTGATAACCTTAGTTTAACTCCTCCGTCTTGGCTGTGCATATTTAGTCGTCTAGAAACTGTATATGAAAACCACAATGCAAGACAGGAAAAAAGTGTAATAAATCTACGGAATACCTTTTTCATAGAGAACGTGGGTTAAACAGTTATACAGATTACAGCTCAAGAACTCCATGCGGAATAAAACAAGAGAACAAAAGAATAAAATGCTTACACGACTGAATACTGTCGAACACAATACAGAATAATGGATTCTGGGATGATTAAACAGTTAAGGCTTACATGTATAGAACTGATATAAAAGATGAATATTAATAAACGTACAAGGTAGACTAAAAATAATTACAGTAAATTCATACGTGAGCTTTTACAAATTCCAAACAGAACATATCGATGGAAACCAAAAGGTAGGTACTAGAAATGAGTAACATGTTTTACAGTTACAGCAACATGTACATTTTTTTTTTCCATTATTTCAAACAAAGTGAGAGTTAGAGAAGAGTACGCTTGAAGAGGCAGGGTCTGTTGTTGGCGTAGATGTCCGTTTCTCAGGCCAGTGGCTCGAGTAATACGTTCGTAATTCTTTTTGAAAACATACTATATACTGTATATGTATTTTACATTATTCTCAGTTCCATCTCAGAGCTATCGACTAGCCGCAGCACCTTTTTACCCCCCCCCCAGTACCCTGAAGAATACAGGGAACCCTATGAGTACCTTTTCGGAGGTTACAGTAAAAAATACAACAAACAATACTGTGTACAGTAAAAATAATACTAAAGAGAGGAAAAAACGGCCGAGGATTTATCTCGCCGTGAACTTACAATCCTACCGAGTAGGATTTATACTGCAGTTTCTTCAAGATGAGTAAAAGCTTATTTTAGAAAAAAAAAAAAAAAAAAATGGGTTGACTGAGTGGGAGTAGCTGTACATTAACTTCACATTTTGGTCCAGTGGTTGGATGTAAAAATCATCCACTCTAAAAGAAAAATAACACTAGTTTAGCTGGGATTTGAGCTTATTTTTTAACACAAAAGTAGTTACGCTCCGACGTGTCTGTCTAAAACCTTCAAATTTAATCGTCTGGACGCTCTTTAAAGCCTCCACAGACTGTTAAAGATTCGCCGCCTTGACTTTAGATCCTAAAGCTCGCGTATGGCACAGATCGAGTGACTTGAATTGGTGAGGTTGGGGGGGGCTTGTCATAAACGCGATTCTTGATAAAGGTGCCGCTAAAAGAAAGTAATATGAAAACTAAAAAGAAAAACACATTGAATGTTGCTCCGTTTCCGCCAGTAACTCCGCCCCCTAAACACAATCAGAAAAACCTTTAATTGTCGTCGACCGATTGCCCGTCGTCACTTCCAGATGGCCGTGTACTTGTGCTGAAAAATGCCGAGAGCAGCACAGAAGATTGTATTTTGTACTCTTAGCTGCCACAGGTAACGCCCCCCCTGCCCCGCCCCCCCTTTTCGCCATTTGCCATCCAACTTGATTAAAAACAATTCGAGCCAAAACCCACAGCGCCAAAAAGTGCTTTAAGATCATCTTTGGATGTTTTCCAAATACACCTAGCAAACCCCACCGCTCCTCACCTTTTCAATACTTTTAAAAAGCCAAATATCGCCTGGCAGGTTTTTAAAACCCATTTTATGGAGAAAAAAAAGGGGAACTAAACAATCTAAACTGAAAGGGGGAAAGGAAAACAAACTCGTATCTAAAATATATCTAACGGCCGGTGCATCCAACGGTTTACATGTTGCTTACCAAAGTGCTTCCTAAATCTGACGCAAGGCATTCCTTGCCGCTCGGACCGCCGGATTAACGGCAAGCTATATTGTTACATTCACAAGACAACGCTGTGCTCTTATTATTTCTACTTTTTTTTTTTTTGTTCTTCCTTCTTTTATGACAGACGGCTCAGGTGGAGGCAGTCTGTCTAAAAAAATCTTAACGCCGAATGCTTGCGTCAGCCGTCACAACGCCAATGTAAGCCTTATGTAGATGAACGTGGGTGCAGGGCCTCAGGAGGTCCGGCTGAGCCCAGGCCGATGAATCTCGCTGCTGGACGCTCTGGGAGGGGGGGGCTCAGATCAGGGAGATCCGAATGGGGATGCTGGGGGACTCGGTCCTCTGTGGCGATTGGTGGCTCACTAGGTGCTCCACGACTGTGTGTTTGGACATGTGCTTCATAAGGTAGGTCTCCTATAAAAGGTTGGGAAACACACAGATTTTGTTTATTTACGGTTTTGAGCCTTTTTTACTAATGCGCATTATTTAATTGCATTTATTTTGAAAAGCCCGTCTTACAAAGTGCAGATGTGCAAAGTCAGGGTTTCATTACGTCGGCTAATGCCTCCATGTTGCCAGATAGACGTTCTGCGAGACTTTCTCCTGCTGACTCGCTGACTTCAGCTCGGCGGAGACATTTTCCCAAATAACCCGACCAGGTCTGCGCTATTAAATCACGTTTGCCAGTCAATTTTAGCCCCCAAGCATTCAAAATGGCCACAGCACCGCTTTGCAGACATACTCACATTTTGTTTGTGTGAACGCGACGTGCTACCAGGCTCTGAGTAATCATAACCATTCATTACACATCTAGCACTTCGTATTCTCAAAACCTCAGACAATTTATTCATGGATACAGATTTTCTTTTATAGCTCTCCAGACATTATTCCACACCAAAGACATCATGAAGTAAATAATAGACCATCTTCTTAGAGGAATTTGTTCTACTTCCCTCAGGACAAAAGCTACAGGTTGCCATCCATAAGCTCTATCAAAGCTCTTGATCAAATTTGAGCTGGCATGGCACATTATAGACCGTTTAATGGTTTTATTCCTTGTTGTGGAGTGAGATGTTTGTGCGCATATGTTTGGATTATGCCTTGATGACCACTGCTGTGCACCACACTTCCTCCATGTGGGACCGCAAAGAACTGAACTGTTTTAATTTGACTCTTTTAAGTGAAAGGAATTCAGAGTAATTACTTTTTTTCCGCATAGGCTGGATTGTCAGCAAGTGTAAAACTGAAATCTGGGTAAATCAGAAACCAAAAAAAAAAAACAAATGGCACATTTTACATCTTTTTCTATTTAAATGTGTTATCTCCATCCTTTTTTTTTTTTTTTTTACAGTTTTAATGTTGATGCAGAATACTTGGGCTTTCAGTCTGAAGAATCTACACCATGGCAAGGTTTTCCGCTCCCCGTATGCTAACTCAAGCCATCTATCTGAGCAGCAATGCCCACTTTACCTGACATTAAAAAAAACCCTCTAGAGCCACCATTGTGTCTGGCCAAGCCATTGTTCCTGTTTTGTAATACAGCCCTCATTGCAACTTGAGTGAAAAGGATTACTCGGAAAATCCCTGCGCTCCAAAATGCCACGCTGAAAGACGCCTCCTCCCTGCACGTTTTTTTAGCAAAAGCCAGAGCGCGGCTGCTTGTTAAACACCACAAACAGGAAGCGTGACTTCTCTTCGTCAAAGGAAGGCAGAACATCATCAAATGTCACAATCTTATCAGCAACAAGCTATAAACAGTGTCTGTAAACACGCAGGCTGGGGAGAGAGAGAGACGTCTTTCCTTTTTTTTTTTTACTCACTGAGGTGTATGCCCGGCCGCACATGCTGCAGCAGTAGGCCTTAGCGTTCTTGATGGCGTGCGCTGACAAGTGGATCTGCAACGACGCCGAGTCTGAGTAGGCACGGTAGCAGTTAGGACATTTGTACGGCTTGTCTTTGTTGTGCTGCCTCTGGTGCGACTGTAGGGGGGAGAGAAACGGAGAAACGTCGGTAGGAAGTCCACGTACAGCTGCCAGAGTGTTGGAGGAACACATCCGTTACAATTTGTAGCACACTACCCTGACCCTTTAATAACCCATGGGGGGAAAAATACCAAAAAAATAAAAAAATAAAGCAAAAATGATTTGCTTTGGACCTTTTCAGACAAACATTTGACAACTCTGGTTTGTGTATAGGTACAGTCATGTGAAAACAATTAGGACAGCCAAAGAAATATTCAGTTCTTTGTTAATTAAATGTTCACATATGGATGTCTGCCCTCATTCACTTACTTATCTCTGGAAGATAAATTAATTTCATTGAACTTAAACAACAACAATAACCTTATATTGTTCACTACACAAATTATATTAACCCTATAACTCCAAATGTATCATTTTTGATACAAATATTTCTGAGACCTCTACCTCTTCAACAAAATCAGTATTTTTCTGAACATACAATTAACAACATGCAAATTAATATATTTTACACACTCTATAAACAAATGCAGAAAACATGAGGAACATTTTTTGGTCTAACATATCAGTTACGATACAAAGAAAATTTGAAAGTCTGACTTTTTTTTTTTTTTTTTTTTTTACTTTTGTTAAACCAACCAAAAGATATTTTCTTTTTGAAAAATTTGAAGTTTCTTCACATTACCAGTATCAGGTTTTAAAGGGTTAACCAATAGCCCCAATAGCTAGTCTTATCCCCTTAGGCTGAAATAACTTCAGTGAAACGTCTCTTGTAGCCATCTACCAGTGTCTGACACTGTTGTGAGGAAACTTCGTCCATTCCTCCCTTTCAGATTCTTGAGTTTTTTTTTTTTTGCCTTTACAGCCGTGTTTGTGAGTCACCACAAAGCATCTCAGATCAAGATCTGGGCTCTGACCCGTCTAAGGACTATCCGGTTCTCAGCCTGTCCCTGGCGGACTTACTGGTCCTGGTTTTTGTTGATGGCAAACCTTAGTCTGCCCTTTGAATGTTTCTTAGAGCTTTCCTCTTGCACATCTTCCACGAACGTCTGCGTACAAGCATGCACTTTGAAAACAACAGTAAAAAGAGTCTGCTGTATAACCATGGATGATATTTTTGAGACTTTTACATTATCTTGCGGCCTTGCTCTTTTTTAGGGAACTTGCTTGGGTGGCAGACTGTGGCATGTTTTGAATGCCCCGGCATTGTAAACCGTTTTGCATCCAGTGACACAGCTCTTTTCTACATCTTTTAAAAATCTCACCGCGATGTTCGCTCTCACTTCAACAATCGGGAGCACATTGACCGTAATATTTAAAGGAGCTATAAGTAAGGTATTTACTGTAACATCAACTTAAATCATTGTCATTTCTCACCTGGGATGAAAGTAACATTACCTATAAACAATCAATCCTCTCCATCAACAATGTTTTAATCAAGTTTTTCACCTTTCAAACCTAGAGGTACCTGTCCCTAACTACTTTGGTTCAGAGTGTAGCCCGTGTTTACTTCCTGGTTTCTGAACCAATCATATGACAGTTCCCAGGGTTCCCAAAACAGAGCGCAGCATTTGGTATTTTATTTTGGCAAAAGAGCAGCGGCCTGCAAACATGGCAGCCAGTAAGAGAAGCAGACCAGAAATAGAACAGAATAAAACATAATTTTCCTGTCCAGTGGAAGTTAAAGTTAAGTGGTTTCACAGCTTACAGGACCGTTGGGTAAATGGTAAATAGCTTGTACTTGTATAGCGCTTTAACTATTCCGACGAGCCCAAAGCGATTCACGCTACAATCAGTCATTTACACCCTGACGGTGGTGAGCTATCTTAGTAACCACGGCTGCCCTGGGGCAGACTGACAGAGGTGAGGCTGCCATACATTGGCCCCACCGGACCCTGTGACCAGCGCCTGCCGGCAATGTGGGTGAAGTGTCTTGGCCAAGGACAACAACTGTCGGAGCGGGGGATCAAACCGGCAACCTGTCAATTACCGGACGACCCCCCCCCCCCCCCCCCCCAACTCTTGCTCCCCAGTCAACTGTTGGGTAAATGGCAGGTCTCTATCTATCTATCTATCTATCTATCTATCTATCTATCTATCTATCTATCTATCTATCTATCTATCTATGCACACAAATATGTTAGAAAAAAGCACAACAGCTCTCATGGGGTGGAATAATTTCTTTTCACATGACAGTGGATTACAAAGGTGATCGATTTGAATTTGATCCGTGAGTCAATTAAGTTATACGTATCCAAGCACTATAGGAAAAGTTAGCACAGCACAACAGAGAACGCTCTCCGTTCACTTCTCTGGTTTCACAGCACTGCCAGCTTGTTCATAAGAGCCATTTGCAGGACAATAAAGGTCAGACCAGTGTAGCAATTCAGGTTTAAAAATAGATTGTCATGGTTGTTCCCTCATGCCTTTGACAAGACCTACAAAGTTACTGTTTTAAAATTCCCAACATTTCTGGACTCAATTTCCTAGATTTGTTATCATTATTGTTGACATTTTAGATATCCAAGTCTAAATCACATGTCTAGTTAGGTTTTATATGTTTACTTTCTCCCCACAAATCGGGAAACAACACAGTGCTAAAGCAGGCTTCTGATTGGCCAGTATGGTAAAGGGCTATTTCCTCGTTTCTAGTCATCTGAACAAATTTAGATCTGTTAAAAGTGCATTATACTTTGGTTGATTTTACATTAAGCACAGATCCTGCATTAATCTGAAAGTGTTAGCCTCGTTTCACAAAAGCAACACACTTAATGCTTTGTTTGGCATTTAAACCTGACCCAGTAGAAGAGCCTGGGCTCCAGGTTAAAACTTGGACCTATAATGAGCCAAAAGCCCAAAATGCAGTTTTTAAACATGTGTTTATCTGTTAGCGACTCAAAAATGATCAATGAATAGGATCAAAAACCCAAATTGTGCTACACCAAGACAAAACTGATCATACAAATCAAAGTAAAACACTTTTTTTCCGGAAATTCAGAATAATTATCTTTTTGAGAGTAATAGAAACGTTATGTGACACTACAGTGATGAAAACGAGCTAAATCTGTGCACTCCATGGAAGGTGTGAACCTGCCGGGCTGATTGAGGACTCACCTGGAGGTTAGACAGCTGAGTAAAAGCCTTTTCACATCCAGGATGAGCACATTTATAAGGCCGATCGCCGGTGTGGATTCTGTAACAAACGAAACATAAAAACATTGTAAGATGGGCACAAGTGCAGATCAACCTTTAGTGAGTCCCAAGTCAAGTCAGGGGGACCTTTCCTGCTTGTTTCAGTAGATCCCATACTTTAACATTTTTAACAATCACTGCAAATGGGTGATGATTCTAAACAATACATTTTTTAATGCATTTGGAAGATAGACAACTCTTAAACAGGATAACTGAAGTGGATCTAACCTGCTCAAAGTGGATTTGCAACAGACTAGAACCCCAGATTCTCACAGTATGTAAAGATATACACTATGTATGGTTTTAATATAAAATAAGAGATTCCTCTGCAAAATACAGCACCACATCATCATTAGACCACTGGTACTCCTGAGGTTACTACAGTGATATTTCTGATCTTTTGAAGTGAGATTTGATGATATCAGTAACAGTCTCCTCCCTGAGGGAGAAAGGTGTTAAATAGGATAACCAAAGCTTAAAATTAGAGCGGCTTAGGTTACACTGAACCATCTCTGTATTTATACCGCGATAGGCTTAGGCTGCTGGAGGACATCAAGATCTATTTTTCTCACTCTGCTAAGTTCTCCTACTGTTCTCCAATTTGCATTGTTTGTTGTTAGATCAACTTTAAATTTTATGTTCTGTCTTTTTTCTCTTCATAGTAGGTACACCTGGTCTGGCGTTCTGTTACCGGTGACACCATCCAGGGGAGACAGATCATCTGCTATTACCATATAAGATAGAAAGGATTCCTGGGTCAATGTGTATTTCTGTGCTTTGTTGTGTCTCTGCTCTGTCTCCTCTAACCTCCAGTCAGTCGAGGCAGATGACCGTTCATACTGAGCCCGGTTCTGGTTCTGCTGGAGGGTTTCCTCCCTGTTAAAGGGGATGTTTTCTGTCCACCATCGCTTCATGCATGCTCAGTATGAGGGATTGCTGCAAAGCCATTGGCAAAGCAGATGACTGTCCACTGTGGCTCTACGCTCTTTCATGAGGAGTAAATGCTGCTTGTCAAGACTCGATGCAATCTGCTGGGTTTCCTTAGATAGGAAACTTTTTGACCGACCTCTCTGGGTGATACGATTAAATTTGACTTTGTAAAATGCCTTGAGATGACATGCGTTGTGAATTGGCGTTATATAAATAAAACTGCATTCAATTTAACTAATGGTGAGTTTGTAGAAAAGAAATGGTGAAACCTGTTGCGCTCCAAGAAGCTTCACCACATCTGTTGTTGGCATGACAGCGTGGCGCTTTAGTAATCATGGACTATTTATTGCAGTCCAAGCCGTCATTTCTGATTTCTGATATTTCGTAATTTCAGCGGCGATGATAAACTTAGCAGTGCTCTCAGCAGCCCTGCGCTGCACACTTTAGCAGACAGCCGTTCAGCCATTTTCTCAGCAGAACAGGAAACCTATCCTGGCGGAGGCTGCAGCGATCTGCCTGATCAGCTCACCCGTCCGATCAGCTGGCTGAGAGTCCAGTGGGAAGATTTACCAAAAACTATGAGACCTTAAAGAGCGTAGGAGTGTACCATCTCTGATGCTGTTGCACAACTGACAGCTTGTTGCACAATAAAAACAAAATTAGAAGCTTACTACACCCTGGGCGGTCTAAGAGCAGACTGATGAGTCGGAGTTGATGGGGTGGACTGATACAGCGGGCAGTCTTAACCAGCATAGGCTGAGAAAATAGCAACTGTCTCCCAAATATCTGCCAAAAATCTTCACAGATATGAGCCTTTTGGATACTCGTTATTTTAAATAGCTAAAGCCAGCAAAGCAAAGGGAGAGGGGGACCGGTTACTTTTCTATAAGCTCACTGCAAGATGACATTTAGCATTTTAAATCAGTAAAATTTAGAATTTTACTGATAACTTCAGAGGAGATCACTTTAAAAAGTCGGATCATGAAAAGTGCAACAAATGTCAGTTCAAGAAGACATTGTCAGATGGGGAGAGGACAACAGGCCTAAAAATAGGGCTTCTGCAGGGTTTTAAATATTTTTTAAGCCCTAAAAAGTTGCCAATTACCAGTAGTAAAGCATTCAATATATAGGCTTTATTTTACTAACTTTAGTTATATTATTTTTCAGAACTATGCACAGGAGGTTTTAATCTCTTCCATTTGTTGTAAGTAGTTCTGGCTAAGGAGCTTGGGTATCATCTTATTCTGTGAAGAAAAAAAAAAAAAAAAAAAAAAAAAACACCCAGAAGGCAAATTTATTCCTGAAGCGAGCTCTTTGTAGTCTGTTTAGGGAATCACAACGTTCCGGTTACGTCATCTAGCATTAAAGTAGTAATTAAGTAGTTATTAAGTTAAAAGTTGAGTCAGAAGTTGTGCTATGAATACATGTAGGTCTTATGTTTGAATGGGAATACGGTAAGAGCAGGGAGGTGTTAAAAGAGGCATTAACATCTCTCTGAATTGTTGTATTTTACCAGAGACTCTTTAAAATAAGTAAAGAGTAAAAACTATAAACATCAGTGTATTGTGTAACACCTGGTGTGCTGCTGCAGGTGCGACAGCTGGCGGAAAGAGTTCTCGCAGTAGGAGCAGTGGTAGGGCTTGATCCCCAGGTGGATGCGCAGGTGCTGGGACAGGTAGGAGGCGTTGGCGAACGTCTTGGAGCAGTGGGGACACTTGTGTGGTTTGGCCTCTGTGTGGGACTTGGAATGGATCTGCATCTCCGACTTGGTTAAGAAGGTGAGCGGGCAAACTTTGCACCTTGGCAACAGAAAGGTTGAGAAGGGGAGAAAAAAAGAAAAAAAAGAAAACGTGTCAGACATGAGGAAACGGTAAAGTTAACACTATGGTACAAGTTTTTTTTTTTTTTTTGGATGACTCAGCACAAAAACGAGATGTTCCATACCCAGACAGCATTAAAGCAGGACTTTGTCATGACCTAACACATAAATTACGGGTCGACATTCTTCCAGTAGCTCAACAACAAACCTAAACGCGTACGCTGCAGGGTGCACTGTGGATGTCTGACCTGTAGGTTTTGCCCTCTTTAGGCGCCACGGTGACGCAGCCCTGGTCCGCCAGGATGGGGTAGGGCACCACCAGAAGAGGCCCGGTTGCG
The DNA here is from genome assembly GCF_011125445.2 of Fundulus heteroclitus. Classification (NCBI taxonomy): domain Eukaryota; kingdom Metazoa; phylum Chordata; class Actinopteri; order Cyprinodontiformes; family Fundulidae; genus Fundulus; species Fundulus heteroclitus. The sequence continues at coordinate 15,787,764 of NC_046361.1, forward strand.
TTCTCGGCTTTTATCTTCTTTCTTCCCCGAGGTGCCTTTGGCGGGGGGCCCAGGAGTCCGGCCAGACCTCCGCCCTTCATGTGGTCCATGCCGGGGCCGCTGGCCAGCCCGGAGATGATGTTCACGGAAGGAGCGCCGCCCAAACGGTTCTGGCTGCTCGAGGTCGGAGTCGTGGGGGTCAGGGCCTCCGAGGTGCTGTGGTTGTCCGGTCGAGACGAGGGAGCAAGACCTGAGGAGGTGAGAACCAGAGCTGCATCACCGCTTTGCAGCGGGTGTTAAGCTTGTCGTCGTTGGACTTTAGTGACTGCGGTACCTGAACGATGGTTGACCCGGCCCGATTGCTCACTAAGTTGTCTCATGTGCCAGTCGTCCCATAATCCTTTGGCCTTTACTGAAGTCTTGTCGTCCAGATTTCCATCTGAAAGTTAAAGGAGGTGAGCACAGTCAACATAAAGCAGTGGACAGTCCCAGGTTTGTTTTATTCTGTAATATAATGAAAAGAACCACAATTGTAAAACTCTCATAGATGCATTATTAAAGAGTTGTTCTAGGACTGGGTAGTTGTGACAGATACTCTTACCAGTACTACCGATATACACGGTGCCTTAAAAAGGTGTTCACGGCCCTGGAACTTTTCCCGCTTATATTTATTGAGGATGGTAGAGCAACACACAGCAGAGCTTAATTTTGAAGTGGAAAGAAAGTAATAAATATTTCTTTAAACGCTTCAGAGACAGAAACCTGCAAAGTGTGAGGTGGTAGTCTGGGTGCCATTCCGAACTTAGTCCCGCCCACAACGTTTTAGGTCGGGAAGTTCGGTCTGGCATTGGTCAATGGTAGCGCGAGTATGCTCGCCCAATATCTGGAGGGCCAATCAAATTGTCGGGGCGGGCTTTAATACGATGATGGACAGATGATCAACAGTAACGTAATCAACCACGTCACCAAAGCGCGCTTGGGTTGAGTTCGTTTACAACAACAATGGCTGCCGCTGGAGAGTTGAGGTGTGTAGATTCTGCTATTAGGTCTGTTCTAGAAGATATCGACAGGTTTGTGTGTTGAAGGACTCCTTGGATCCTTACATTCTTTTTGCAACACCGGCAAAAACCGTTAACGCTCGTCTTCTTATGCTAGGCTAAAAGTTGAGTTCCGTTGACAACAACTATGCGTCGCTAAACATACGTCACACACTCCGTTGCTCTTATTGGTTGTAGGTCTATCCAATTGAGTGCAGAGGAATTTTTTTATCTGGTTCGTTCAAAACACGCCCCATAATCACAGCTCTATGGAGCAGAATCAGACTCAAATTCTGACTAGAATTGAGTATGACCATGTCAGGCTAGTGACGTGGATTAGTTTACACTACAATCCACTGCATCTGTGCACCTCTCCGCCCCCCACTCTCTAGTCTTTTGCAGATTTTCTTCCAGGACTTCCCCGTGTCTGATGAAAAGGAGCCTCCCCGCAGCCCAGTGCTGCCACCAGCATGCTCCATGGAGGTGATGGTGAGGGGGTGATGTGCAGCGTAAGTTTTCATCCAGGCTTAGTCTGACCAGAGGGCCTTCCTCCACACGCCGTTTGCCGTGTCCGCTGCATTGGCTCGCCGGACTTCTTGTGGCTTTCTTTCAACCAGGGAGGCAGAATTTCAGGAGAATTTTGCTGAATATGGCGATGAGGATACTAACAATGATTACATCATATTTATCTGACTAATTCTTTTTTTTATTTCAACATCACACCTCCAAGCATTTCAGACACAGCCAGACTGGCCTGTTGGATGGACAGGCCTCACTGGCCTACAGAATATGGGTAGTGGTGGCCTAGCAGTTAGACAGCTGGGCGTTCGCGTCTCGGAGAGGCCCCAAAGGTTGCCGGTTTGAAACTCAGTCTGTCACTCTGGGTCCCTGAGCAAGACCCTTGACCACAGATCAAGCAGCACACTGCTCGCTAAGGAACGGGTTAAACGCAGAGATAGATTTCCCCTCTGCGGGACAATTATTTGGTATTACACAAAGCTGTGAAATACACATTGTTGGCAGATCTTAACAGAATGTAATATTTGTGAAGAGGGCTAAAAATAAAAACACACACTAGGATTTTATTCCAAATCATAATCGTATCAGATAAAGGCCAATAAATGAATGGGGGTATATAAAGGGATATGAATACTTTTGCAAGGCACCATAAATGTTTTTTTTTTCTATGCTTGTATATTAATCCACCGTTTAAAAAAAAATTACTTAAAGCAGTACCTAGACCAGAGCCGGAGGCGGAACGAGAGTGCAGAGCGATTTCCGACTGCCCGGAGCCCTGCGGCTGCGAGTGGTGGGCCGGCACCTGCTGCGGCTGAGATTTCGGCACCGACATGCCGTGCGGGGCGCCGCTGTCCGGGGACGAGGTGGGGACCAGCAGAGGCTGCTGAGAGGGTGTGGACGTAGGCGGCAGGTGCAGAGGTCTAATCTTCTCCGCCATAAGCTGCTCCTTGATCTTGTTAATGAGGACCAGGTTATCCAGCTGAAAGGGTTAACGGGTCATGCTCAACAGAAAACAGTCACCGTGTGTGAATGTCGTTTGTGGCCCCCACCAAAAAAATAAGAAAATACAGTCAGGAGGGCAGCCACAAGCACATACTAAAAGAGCTTTTTTTGTATTCTAAATACTCCAGCGTTCTGTGACAATTTCCCAAACGGGGATCGTTTTTTTTGTTTGTTTGTTTTTTGGGTGACTGCTGAGCGAGACATTCACACATGGGAACGTATGCGGCGATCAGGGTGGAAAACGCTGTGACGTGTTTGCCGGTGGACTTACCTGGCCTGGCATGGAGGGCGGCGGTGCCCAAAAGTACGGGTTGTTAAATCGAGGCTCTGCCATCCTGAAACGAGTGACACACATTGCAGTCATGATCAAAAGTGGTACCTTGGCGAGCAGTCGATTCACCAGGAAACGCGCGCTCAAAACATGTGGGCAGAAGGGGGTGTGATGATGAACCGCAGACATGTTAAAACTAACACTCTAACCAAAGGCGTCAGGCACACACGCTGGTAGATTTCTGTTCCACTCCACATCGAGCTGCACGCAAGGCAGCGCTGGATGACATCCATCGATCCTACGTTTGCTTCTGATACTTTGAAAGAAACTGTGTCAACTATCTAAAAGATTGTGACAGGATATCATGATTACCACAGTGCCGTGTTCACCCCCTAACAGAGTTCCTGCTTTTTACTTTCTGTAGATTAACTACGTGTTTTTAAAAAGCTTGATACCGTTTTACAAGTCCCGCACAGACACAGCTGCTGGCACACCTGTCCCATTAAGAAATTACTGAAACAGTACCCCTCTGGCAGCTGGAAGTAGGCTAAAGGAGCGCAAGAAAAAGAAGACATCTGTAAGGCCCTAGCACTCCAGGTTATGGCTGGATGATATAGGAAAAAAGCATATCGATAAAATAGAAATCATACCGATTGATATCGATATTTATCAACAATGTAAAACATATATTTTAGGGGCAGCCCTGGCCATTTTACACTGTTTCTTAATGACCTATTTCTAGATAAAGAACACTCATTTCAAACTCAACCCCTTATTCAACCAACTTTTTACCAATACGGTAAGTTTTTAAAAAAGAACATACGTTCTCTCAACTCTTTGAATTCCTGAGTCTGCATTTGTGATTGGTTGGGAGGGTGTAATGTAGTGTTAACCTACATGAAAGACTTGGTTTTCCTATCGCAACACATGTCTATCGATCCATATATATATGGCAATTACAGCATACCGTGCAGTGTGCTTAAAATTGAAGACGGTGCACAACAGGACAAAACAAGTCATTATCTTTATACAGAAGCAAAATCCAGCAAAAATGCCCAAGAAACAGAACCTGAGAAATGCATCATCCTCATTAATCATCTGCTTTATGACATGTTTTCAGCGGCTCCTTGGAAATCACCCTTGTTACGAAAACTAAAATTTATGAGTCAATCTGTGTTATCTTTGTTGTTTTTTTTGCTTTGTTTTTCATAAAATGAACTAAATCTTTTGATTATGAGTACCACCTCAAGGGAGTTGGACTTTTTTATTTGTTGCGTATTGCCACTATACACACACAAACACACACCTTTACGTCAATTTGCACTGCATTTTTAAACTTAAAATTTAAAGTTCAGTGGGGTAGGGGATGTTAGACAAGAAACAAGGAATTTGGGGCCCCGGACCCAAGATCCATGGCTGCCATGTTGCCAACATAAACAGACGGCTGCAGAAATAAATGATTTATTTGCAATTCTAGCAGTTTTGGTGTAATGACATCAACCACCTACATAAATAGGTGTACAACCTTTTAGTATGAACATGTTCTTTTCGTGTCCGACTGTATATAATGAAGAGACATTCATCGCTCCCGGCTTGAGTTCGCTAAACGTAACTAGCCTGGTAACTGAGTTCAGTAATCGGGAAATTTGTTGTGGTTTCTGGCCTGTCAACTAGAACATGGTTGAGTTTGAGGTTACACCCAGATCTCTAAGTTCAAACTTCATACATAGACACAACACCTGAATGAATGAATGAATGAATGAATGAACTAGCTGTCTTTATGCAAATCTAAATGTGATGTGATTGCTCACAGCTTTACATTTCAGCTAATTAGCATTTAGCTTATACATGATTAATGCTGGTTATGGGCTGATAACTCATATCAAGGTAAACCAGGGTTCTAAAAAGTTAAGCTTTTAGGCGTGGTTGGTTCTCCATCTCAGGACATTTGCTGCATGTTTTCACCCCTTTCTCTCTCTCTCTCTCTGCCCATTTCCTGTCTGTGCAAAAAAGGCCAAGAGTGCCACATTAAGTAAAGCTGAAAGGTCAGGATTTCAAACCTCTAACATTTTTTTTGTCTCACTGTTCCTAAAACTTAAAGTCCTTTTTAAAGAGATGCCAGAGAGTGCATCTGAATGGAGCGTAAAGTAGTGCTGCGCTTCCCCTCCTCAACTAGTTGCTGAGCATTGTTGGTCAGCTGAGTAAAAGACATTTTTGGTTCCTTAAAAAAAAAGTAATAATAATTGGACCCACCCCTCTACTGACGTGCACAATCAGCACGTTAACCTGAGAACTACTTGTAAATTTGGCGCATGCACTGCAAAAAGGGAACTAAAAATAAGTGAAATTTTCTTGAATTTAATGTATTGGTCCTTGATTTGAGCAGGTAAATAGGATTTTTTGCCAATGGGATGAGTATTTTTACCCCTAAAATAAGACAATTAGATATACTGCACTCGAAATAAGATGATGGAGATGAATTGTTCCTATTTTAAGTGTAAAAATCTTATTCCACTGGCAAATAATGTTATTTACCTGCTTAAATCAAAGTAAAATACTCTCATTTCAAGCAATATTTTCTTATTTTTAAGTTCTATTTTTGCAGTGTGACTTATCAACATTACAACAAAACAGAGCAGTAACGGTTAGCAGCTGCTGCAACAATTCTTGCTTTCTATTTTCAATGAAAGAAATTTGATTGTGTTGTCCATTTTTGGGTAAATGTTGTTGGGCAATTACTGTCTTAATCATACGGTGATAAATCTCGTACCAGCTCATCCTGAGTTGCTCTGAGTAGCACCACGAGTAGTCCAAGTACCACCGGTTGCACATTCATCCATGTTATTATGACCATGGCGTTAAAACAAAAGTGTACTTTTCCACAGGCTGCAAATAAGAAAGTGCCTAAAGATTCAACCTAAAGTAGGTTCAGGTCTAAGCTGCATGTCAAGTGTCAGTTCTCATTCACAAGAGACATTTCATGCTTGGATGATTCATCGATCAGAGTTTGGGGGTCAACCACAGCTAAACATTCCTCTGAAAATGGTCAAGTAGCGCTTAAGAAAATCGGTTGTAAAAAGTCAGAAAAGTCTCCGTCTCTAAAAGGAAATGTAAGGAAATAAGGGATGACAGAAATCTACTGCACTATATTATTTCTGAAGATAATTCAGCGCCTTGTTAAAGTATTCGTACCCTTTGAGCTTTTTCACCTTTAGTCACATTACAACCACAAACACCAATCTATTTTATTGGCATTTTATGTGATAGTCTGACGCAAAGTAGCCTATGACCATGACGTGGAAGGAAAATGATACATAGGGTTAGAAATTGGAGAGTAGGTATCTCTCAGCCCCCATTTGATGCCATTAAATGAAATCCAAGGCGACCGTTGCCTTCAGAAGTCATCTAATTAATGAATACAGCTGACATAAATTTGATTTAATCTCAGTGTAAATGCAGCCCTGCTGCGAAAGTTCTCCAATACAGAACATTAGTAAACAAGCAGCCTTGTGAAGAGCAAGGAAGCGACTTCAGCAAACGGATCAGCAATAGAGCTGTGGACTAGTTTGGAGCATTAAGCTTTCAAAGAGAACCCGTGGAGGTTCTGGAACAGCTGCAGAGATCCACCGCTCGGGTGTAAGAACCTGTAGACAGGACGACTACTAGATGTGTACGCCACAAACCTGGGCTTTACAGAAGATTGTTTGCGATTGTTTGAAGGAATCAATAAGAAGACCTGTTAGCAGTTTCCCATAAGCCATGTGGGACACACAGCAAACATGTGAAACAAGGTGCTCTGGTCAGGTGAGGCAAAAAAAAAAAAAAATCTGACGTTCTGGCCTACATTCAAAATACCGTTCGTGTCTGAAAAACAACACGGCACTCTGAACACACCATCTCCACCCTGAAACACGGTGGTGGCAGCATCATGCTGCAGGGGTTTTCTTTTCTTCTACAGGGATAAAAGCGACGCTGATCGGAGTTGATGGGAAGATGGATGGAGCTAAATACGGTGGGCGGGCCGCAGAAAAACCTGTCAAGAGGACGCAAAAGACTAGACTGTGGTTGGGGTTCACCTCCCAGCAAAGCGACTATGATGTGCTTCAGATCAGAGGTCCTAAAGTCAGTCCTCAAGAGCCGAATGTTTACCTTTTTTTTTCTTAGCACATCTGAATCGAACAAAAGGGTCATTAGCCTCCCACAAAACCTAGCTTTGCCACCATGGCCCCTGATGACACGCTAAATAGTGAATTTGGTCAGCGGAATCAGCCGTACTGAAGCAGGGAGACTTCTAAAACACGCCGGACACCCCTAGTTTAGCTCAAAGCGTATCCATGATTCAGACCGGCCTAGTCAAAGTCCTTACCTAAACCATACCGGGGCAAGACTGCAACACCGACATCCACACAGACTATCATTTGCAAAATAAGGTGAAAATGTTCAAGGGGTGTGAATACTTTTGCAAAGCGCTGCACAAAGATTATAAGATCGGTTAAAAACAACACCTCCAAGCTGCATCACACAGAAACATCACCATCATCGGGACACATGACCAGGAGGAGGGTGGGTGTGGAAACAATTGAAGTTCTCCAAGACGTTGTTTTTTTTTTTGTGTGTTTTTTCTCTCTTAAGTACTATTTTAGCACCGACATATTGGATGCAACATAAAAGTATAATTTAAGCGGTATAACTGTGCAATAGCAGGGGCCGTGTCTGCAGGAGTTGGGCCTGCAGACTAGTCTGCCTGTTTTAAACCACATTTACATTTAGCTGCTCAGCTCCAAGCAGCTAAATGTCAGCTGAGAACGTGTGGACACCTAAAAATAATAATAAATAAAAAATAAAAAAAGAGCCGTGGAGCTCACAGCTGCCCTACGCTCCCGTCTCTTTGTCTGGGTTTTTTGGGGGAAACTACAGCGTCCGTCGCTTGAAAAGCTCGACCGAACCAAACTAAACTTTGCCTCCACGGGACTTTTCTCTCCCCCCCCTCCGGACATGTCGTCCTGGCCGCCCCGGGGAGCAGCAGCTCCGGACTCGGGCCGACGAGTCGTGGGGGGAGAGAGAAGCGAGGACTAGTTCGCCCTCCGGAGCCTCCCGGCCCCAGACACACATTCTCAGACAGTTTTCTTAAAACATTTCCAGACAAAAGGGAAACAAAAATGGCAGCCTTATTTTTATAAGGCGGGACGCCATATTCTGCAGACCCTAATTTCTCTCTCTCTCTCTTTTTTTTTAGGAACGTGTACCACAAGAAGGTGCTGCAGATTTTTTTTCTCCCCCCCTTTAAAAAACGGAGCAGGACACAAAGGTGTGTTTATGGCGTCAAAGGCGTGAATGATTGTTTACTGCGAATTGCAGGTTTGAATAGCCCGGCCTGCCCACCTCTAAAAAAAAAAAGCCCTGACACTTCCTACAACAACCATGCCCTGCACAAAAAAAAAAAAAAAAAAAAAAAAAAAAACAGCACGGAAACGGACAAGCTGGACTCATCACGCCGTTTTCAAACAGCACGTCGATGCCTTTAAGGTGCACATATTATATATATTAAAAAGCAAACAACCTTCTTCGCGTACCGAAAAATCGCTTAGCCGCGTTAAGAACCTTTCACTTTTCTTTTTTTTTTTTTTTTACCCCTCCCCGCATTCTGTAACTTTTGGGAGAATCAAAAGAGGGAAATCACATTTTGTGCACAATTGCAAACGCATCCGGGACGCGATCCTACCATCCGAGCGAAACGCTTAGCGGGGTTAGAGGGGGAAAAAACACGCACACACAGCAAAATAAGACATGCACAAAATACCTTGCGTCCTGGCTTGCAGATATTGTCTTGCGAGAACAGCTATAATATAAAAGGTTGATGTTCTGTCTGCCTCCAGTCGGACCACCGCTTCCGGGTCGCTTTGTTCACTTCTGGGTGCTTGCTGCAAGGCTCACTTCCAGCGGCTACAGAAAGGAAATCTGCTAATGTAGCTTTGGATGTTTTTTTTTTTTGTTTTTTTTTTGAACCACACAAGCTCACCTTATTTACCGGGCAGTGCATGCACGCCAGGTGAATCATGTAGCGGTGTTATAAAGGCGTGCTTATCCGCCAGATGCGCACAGCAGCAGCAGCAGCTATCCCGGACGCCACGACATGGAGCACTCCTTTACAACAAAATGTATGGCGTGCAAAATTATACCGCAATAAAAAAAAAATAAATACTGATTGCATTTTCTGGACAAGTGAAATTTGCACAGTGCATACTGATCAATGTGCAGAAACTAGGCCAGCTTTGGAGAAATTGGTGGGAGTGAAAGATATCTAAAAAAAAAAAAAAAAACTCAAGTGAAAACGCCACTAAATGGATTTTATGGGTTTCCTTTAACCCAGATTTAGAAAACAAAGAAGATTTTTTTTTTTATGTGAGCAGCATTATTGCCGTCAAAGCAAAAAAAAAAAAAATGCAACATAAAATGACCCTCATGTTTCAATTGTATTTCAAATCTGCAGTAGTAGCCTATCTTGACCTTGCTGGATAGGGCGGATATAATATTTTGACGGGGGGGGTCAACATGTGGTGTGGGGGCCATTTGCAGCCACTGGAATGACATTGCGCGGCCCGCTACCGCTACTACACTAGAAAAATCCAGCTACTTTTACCCAAAATTAGAGTCGGGCTCAGACGATCATTAAACTTTACTAAATATAGCAAGCGTTTTGGAAGCCATATTGAAGCATATCCTATTCTAACCGCTGAGCATAGACAAAAAAAAAAATAATAATCTGGAAGCAAATTGGCTGCACTTGCTACCTTGTACACTTGCAAATGTGTAAGACTATTTTTTTTGTATCTGCAGAGATTTACAGATCCCTTTTCTACGATCTAAAAGCTGAAATGCTGCTCTTTCGGTGTACTAAAGCGAGGAGTTGTTTCACCTCAACAATTTTTACCTTTGTTGCAAACAAAATTGGCACAGCTGCTTTAGATGGGGGAAAAAAAACCAAAACAATCAAGTGATGATGGGGTTGTTCAAAAATCCAATGCAACCCAAAGACAAAGTGCTCTGAGATAATGTTGCAGTTTGTATTAAAGCAACAGCCAGGACACTAAAATAGTAAAATGCCCCATTACACAGCAGGTAGATAACTGGAAATCACATCTTATAGGAAGTCTTACACATTTTCGGTAAACTGTATTTCTATTTAGACCCTTTGATTCGGATTCCCACGTATAAAATCCAGTGCAAAGAATTGCCTTCAAAATTAACCCAATTGGTAATATTGTCCAGCTTTATGTGATTTAATATCAGTATCCATCCAGCTGTTAAAAGGTCTCAGAGATTTCTCGGAGAACATCAGTGAATATCTCTAGCTTTGGGTATCTGTCCAATAAATAATCTGAAAATGGAAAGAGTAAGGGAAAAACTGCAGAAACATGCCAACACATGGAAGTCCATCTAAACCACCAGATATTTTCAAGGTCAGGGAAGCAGCCAAGACTATTGTGATAACTCTGGAGGAGCTGCAGAGATCTGTAGCTCAGGAATTAGAATCTGTCATCAGGACAAGTTTTTTTCCACTCCTGAAATCTGCCCACTATGGAAGAGTGGCAATATAAAAAAAAGCTCTGTTAAGGGAAAGCAAGACATTTGTAGTTTAGCCATTTAGGAGACACAGCAAACAAATTCTCTGGTCTCTGGTGAGAACAAAACTGGACCTCATGGCTTATGTGTGGCAGAAAATGTACACTGCATTCCTCATGGCATTATAGAATACAGCACAACAGAATGGAACAAAAATATGATACAATGTAATGTAATAAAATAGATGTAATAAAATAAAAAAATACTATAATAACTATGATATTATTATAATAATGAACATTATTATACTTTACTGTACAGCAAAACTGATTCAGTTGACACTGTTCAGTGCAAGAAACAAAACAAATGGTTAAAAATGAAATGATAATTTTATATATTTAGGATCAGTGCCTCCAAATCCAAGGCCATGGTCTTCCTTCTTCAGGGAAGATGTGCTGCCCCTAGTGGAGGAGATTAAGTATCTCAGGGTCTTGTTCACAAATGAGGGGAAGATGGAGCGGGAGATCGACAGGCGGATTGGTGCAGCGTCTGCTGTGAAGCGGGTGCTGCACCGATCCGTTGTGGTGAAGAGAGAGCTGAGCCAAAAGGCGAAGCTCTCGATTTACCGGTCGATCTACGTTCCTACCCTCATCTATGGTCACGAGCTTTGGGCCGTGACCAAAAGAACGAGATCCCGGATACAAGCGGCTGAAATGAGTTTTCTCTGTAGTGTGTCTGGGCTCTCCCTTAGAGATAGGGCGAGGAGCTCAGTCATCCGGGGAGGACTCAGAGTAGAGCCGCTGCTCCTCCACGTCGAGAGGAGCCAGTTGAGGTGGCTCGGGCATCTGGTCAGGATGCCTCCTGGATGCCTCCCTGGTGAGGTGTTCCGGGCACGTCCCACCGGGAGGAGGCCCAGAGGAAGACCCAGGACACGATGGAGGGACTATGTCTCCCGGCTGGCCTGGGAACGCCTTGGGATTCCCCCGGAGGAGCTGGCCCAAGTGGCCGGGGAGAGGGACGTCTGGGCCTCCCTACTGAAGCTGCTACCCCCATGACCCGACCCCGGATAAGCTGAAGAATAAAAAAATAAATAAAAAATAATATATATATATATATATATATATATATATATATATATATATAATAACAATATATATATATTAGGGCTGGGCAAGTTAACGCGTTAATTTCGCGTTAATTCATTAGACTATTAACGGCGATATTTATTTTATCGCGCATTAACGCCTGTTGCTCACATGCTTTCAGTCAGTGTCAGTCAGCAGGCGCGCTGACTGCAGCGCGCTGTCACGGCAGCACTCTCCCGCTCCCCCTCCCCTCTCGTACATGGCTCAGCGGCGCCAGCCATTCAGCACGCAGGCTCAGCCTGGCCAGCCCACTCAGCTCTCACACAAACTTAACACACAAACAGCTGAGAGAGACCGCAGCAGCGAAAAAACATGAACAGGGGAAGTAGCACCGTTTGGCTTTATTTTAATACCGTAAATGAAATCAAGCTGTATGTTTTGTAAAAAGCCGGTTCATTTCAGTGGAAACACAACAAATTTATCTAAGCACGTGAAAAAACATGAAAACGTGGAGCCACAGAAACGGAGAGAGGAGACGAAACTTCTCTCACTGCCCCGACAGACCCACAGACGTCTCTGACTGAGGCGTTTCAGTCCTCCAGGGAACATCCAGGTAGATCAGTGTTCATCTTCAGCAGCAGTTCATGTTAACTTTCAAAGTAGATATTATCTATCATATGTTACTGGAGCCCACACAGAAAATGTAATTAAGACCTTGAAAGAACCCAGTACATATATTAAAAAGTGTTATTTAAGATAAGATAACATTAGCTAATCCTTTTTTTTATCCCACGACGGGGAACTTTATAGGATTAAAGCAACAGGCAGGTGCACACAACACAGACAAAATTACATAAGGATTGAAATATATAAGAGGTGGATTAGCGAAAAAACACTGAACATAACATTATTATTATTATTATTATTATTATTATTATTATTATTATTATTATTATTATTATTATTATTATTATTATTTAATTGTAATAATAAAATAAAAACCACAAAACCCAAAAGGTCAACAGTTTCATGATAGATCAAGCTTAGGGACTGGCTAATATACAGCAGGTCAAAAAAGGCCATATTTTGGCTGCAGTGCTTGCTGTTCTCTTATGAAGAAAAGATCAACTAGTGCACTAAATTCAATAGATGGGTTGAAAATATCCAGTATAAAATAAGTGCTACAAATGTTACAACACTTTTGTTCATATGGCAGCAGAACATTAAAATAAAAGTGCTCTTTACACTACTTTTGAATTCATTCTTGGAGTTTGTAAATACAATGCGATTAATCGCGATTAATCAGGGCGATTAATCGCGATTAAATATTTTAATCGTTGCCCAGCCCTAATATATATATACACACAATACTTTGGGGATACTTTAAGGAATAACTTTCTTAGACCTAAATGTGGAAACGTGTGATGTAAGAGAATATATAACGAACAGGTATTCTGAAACTGAGGTAATATTTTTCTCTCCTTGCGGTTGTCACACAGCCAGATATGCTAATGTGTTAAAGCTTTTAAGTAAAAGCTTTAGAGACCTCCAGTGTTTTACTTCAAGCTTTGAAAGGCTACCCTTAAAAACTATTATTTCAACACAGGTATATATATATGTTCACAAGGTTTTAGTGAATTCCATTTTTTCAAATCAAGAGCAGGTTCCCTACTTCCTCATGATTCACTTGTGCCGTCTAGACCAAGGACCGTTCGGTTGCATAATTTAGCTGATCTGGCTGATCGTGTAGCTTTTTACAAATTATTCTCCTTTATGTCACCGATCAAAGGTTCGCTGGAATAGAGAAACGCCACCGGTTGTAGGAACTGGTGTGGTGTGTTGACGTCAACGCACCAGTGTGTGTGTGTAGGGGGGAGGGGGTTGGTGAGTGATCTCATTATGTTTCCTGTTTTCTTTTTTTTTGTTGCACCACTTCTCTCCAAAGGAGTGACAGTCCTGACCCACAAACATGCAAAAAGATACAACAGTCCTGCTGTAACACTTCGTTTGAGTCAGAGTCAGGAAATCTGAGTTAGAGTCAGAATGCCTCGTCTTGTTTGGTCGACTCAGTGGGACTAACTCACAGTGACAACTAGGCAACATCGCTTTTCAATACATTTATTTGCTTTACTTAAAAATAGAAAAGCTGCCTCGCACTCTGGGCTCTTGACATGGAACATGTGTGGGTAAGTAATGCACACTTTGGATAATTCACACCATCTGCAAGCTGTATGGGAAGGAGGATTTAACTGGATTTGTGCTTTTTTTGAAAAAGTTTGTCATCAATGTCACATTTTTAAATAATTTCTTGAACGTTATTGAATGACGATGAATCACAAAGTGGATAGTAGGAGATATATAATTTCTCTCAACAGACAGTTGTAAAGAAAGCTTAAATCTTGATATATCGGTGCGGCTGGGTCTTTAGTTGTGATTTAAGAAAAAAAGTTAGAAAAGTTTGATGTTTGAAATACAGTGAATGTCAAGTTGTGTTGTTGATAATCTGACTTGTTAGACCTTAATGTAGTTAGGCTAAGTGTTGAGTGTCGCATAAGGAATGATATTCTAGGTCAGAAGCTCAGCGTTGCATTAGGAACTGTATTCTAGGTCAGTGGTTTTGCTATCTTTTCACGTTGTGACAGAGAAAATCACAGTAATTGAGATCTAAAGAGCCCAACTATCACAAGTTGAAGGCAAGGCAAGTTTATTTGTATAGCACATTTACGTAACAAGACGATTCAAAGTGCTGTACATGAACAAAACATAAGAAAACATTACAGTGCATCGCAGTGAAATAGTAGCAACAGGTCAAGATAAATTGGACTACAAACTTAATCTAATGAAGTATCAGCGAACTACAACTGCTTCAATTGAACATTAACATTTAAAGGCAACTCTAAACAGTTTTTTAACCTGGATTTAAAGGAACTCACAGTTTCAGCACTTTTACAGTCTTCTGGAAGTTTGTTCCAGATAAGTGGAGCATAAGAACTAAATGCTGCTTCTCCGTGTTTGGTTCTGGTTCTGCGTATGCTGGTCTTAGTGAGGATGCGGGGAGCAGCGTTCTAGATCAAAATGCAGCTGTCTGATCAAGATTTGGCAGATTTATTTTTGGAAGAATGCAATCATATAACATAAACAACTATGATCTATTTACAACTATGTTTTTTTTTTTTTTGTGGCAATTTGTGCATAAATATTGTCTTGGGAGTCCATGTAATGATTGCATGGATTTTAGAAGATCTTCTGGAGATCCCACCTTTAATTTATTTGATAACAGGCTTATTAACAAGTGTGAGATGTATTTTTCCTAGGATGGTGATTTGTGATGTGCACTTCCAGAACCACATTTGGCTCTTTAGGTTCTCCAAAGTGTTTCCTATTAACTTTGACCACCTGTGATTTACAATTGAGCTCAACATTATTCCTATCCTTGGCAGATTTAAATGTAGAATTATTTTTGATTCAACTAAGAATTTTGCTTCAGTTAAAAAAAAAAGAAGGAAAAAAGATTGACGCTTCTCTCAAAATAATTAAAAAATATGATAGAAGAGTCCAGGTTGAAAAGGAAAATACTGAGTTTGTACTTATTCCCTAACAGAAACAGCATATAAACATTATTTATAACCCTCTCATTAATGAATGAAACAATCTTTGTTGCCAATTATGGCCAATAAGCCCTTTTTAAAAGTACTGAGCAGCTCTTAGCATGTTTCCACTGGTAGTTCGCCGATCAACCTTTGGTGTTGAGCTCCAAGTCTTTGTGGTTGGAAGGCCTATTTGCCATGACCTTAATCTTTAGCTTCCTTCGCCGGTTCTCTGGCTGGACCATTTCAAAACTTTATTACTTCCAGTCAGAATAATAATAAGAACATGTTGATAAAATGAAAAGATTGTTTAAAACCTACATGTTCCAGTGCATGAATACTATTGAGCTAAATTTTATTTTACTTTTGTTATTGTCTTCTTTTAAATGTCTGGTGATTGATTGATTGTATTAATTAATTATTAACAGATGTAATTGAGCTTCAGTGGTCTGCATCCTGTGGGTCCAGGGCCACAATTAGTGTTGAACTGAGCAATGGTATTGATATAAAATCAATAAAAACTGACATTTTAAGTAGAATTTATGTGTATTTTCAAGCAAAACATGCATAGAAATTACAAAACAGAATGACACCAATAGTAAAAAATAAATAAACACATTTATTTTCAAGAATTCTAATCATAAAGCCGTAAACTACAGACTTTTTGTTTTTCTCGGTTTCCATAAATAGAAGAAAAAGTATTAATTTCTTGACAGAAATTGAAATCTTTCTCTTCATAACCTCAACATTACAAGTTAATTGTTGTTAATAAACCAAACATATGTTATCTTGAGAAATTTTATGTTGTAGAAGTTGGTAAGCTATAATAGGCTGACTGGGGTCTGTCTACCAGAGCAGACAGCGTGACTAATTATCCAGCTGAAATAGACACCCAGAGTTACTCTACAAAGGGAAGAAAAGCAAAAAGATGATATACTTTATTGTCAAAAGTATTCGCTCACCTTCCTTGACTCGTATATGATCTTAAGTCACGTCTTTTTCTTAATCATTAGGGTCATTGTGGCGTTGCATCACGCTCTGCAGCTTTAACACCTTCAGCTTTTCTAGGAAGGCCGTCCACAAGGTTTGGTAGTATGATTATGGGAGTTTTTGACCATTCTTCCAGATGTTCATTAGGAGCGAGGAAATTTCAAGCCTGAACTTGTAACATAGGTGGCACCCTATGAGAATGACCCTATCCTTCACAAATGTTTGTAGAAACAGCCTGCGTGCCAAGGAGCTTGATTTTATGCACCTGAAATTATTTGAATGGGTGGGTAAATACTTTTGGCAATATGGTGTATAATCTGTGCAATAAGTACCTGAAAATGGCCTTTACTTTTAGATAATGAATCTGTTGTTTTTACTCTAGGTTGTCATACTGTGTGAATCCTCTTCTGGCCTATTCTTGGCATGATCACAGTTATTCAGTAAATTTCCTCTCGGAAGCATGATGTCAAACAAGATTTAGGTCCAGGTTATTATTCAATCAGGTTCTAGTGGTTACAAATTGAGTACTTTGATTTATGAAGGGAGTAATCTTTATTTTGAAATGTCTTCCAGAAACTGACTATATAATCTGGTTGATATTTCGGTAAATCATAAAACAAATTGCTTATTTTTAATATTTCCAACCCACTAGTACTGACTCACCACAGCACCCATGAGGCTATCTGCTTCTTCTCATCAAGTCTCTTTCATGTCATGGCATTTTTGTTTGTTTTGTCTGCAAACTTTGTAACTGTAGATTTCAGTGGCCCACAATTAAAGAGCAACATGATAAGTTTCTAGATTTACATGTAAAAGGTTGGCCGGCCCTATAAGAAACAAAATGCCCGATTATTTTGTGATTTTTACCTCACCTCCGGTTCTCCAGAGATTGCGAAACATTTTGTCTTAACAGGCCTACTGTGATGAAGGTGCCTTACGTTAATGGGCATCTTGATACAAAACCTTAGTCACATTCAAAAACACAGTTATTCCTTTTAACAGTAGGTTTTGTCTGGCTGGAAGTCATACAAAACATTTTGGAGCGGCCCAGTCAGAGTCCTGACTTGAAGCATCTAGAGAATCTGTGGAAGGAGCTAAAAATGAGGGTGATGGAAAAGAGATCTTCCAACCTCAAGGACTTGAAATCATCACTATGAACAAATCATCAAATACCAGTGGAAACATTCAAAAAGCTGCTTAGTGTTCATAAGTAGGATTTGATTTTGAAAAAACAAATTAAAAACAATGAAAATTGAGACTCAGGTTTCAATGTATTTATTAGGGTTTCTTGGTTGTCAAAAACACTTGTTGTGCGTTAAATGAGATGTTTCCAATCTGCCAAGGATTCGTGATGGGATAGATCAAAATAAAATAAAACAAAAACTCCCCAGATGTGCTGTATTTTAAAACCTATTCTGAAACCTCAGATTGTCAAACCTTCAACATTTGTTTCAGGTTGTTCCACTGATACTTGCCTTCGTGTTCACCAGAACTGGTGCGGTTGAGGTGGGAGCGCAGGTCCACAGTTCGTGTTCAAGTATATGCCAACCTGGTAGGTCGTTACAGCAAACTGCACCAACACAGACCTTTTGTTGACAAGTTATAAATCTGCACAAGCTCAGCTAACACCTCTTCTGCTTCTGTCGCCTTGTTCTCAGGGTTTTATAACGCTCGGCCATGTGGAAATGGAACATATTTGTGTAAACCGTGCGATAAAGGATCATTTACAGCGATCCCCAACCTTATAGTTGAATGTTTGAGGTGCGGCCATTGTGATCGTAAGTGTCTTCATTTATTTATAAGACATTAGGGATACTTATGAAGAACCTTTTAATTAATTAAGCAGATATAATGGCCAACATTTGTTTTTAATTTCTACTCTATCAAAAGTAATGTGTCTGTTTCTTTTCAGATGGTTCTGACATTAAAGAACCATGCACAACTAGAAGTGATGTGGTGTGCAACTGTTCAAATGGACATTATTTAAACCATGGCCGGTGTGAGAAATGCTCCACTGCATTTGGTGAGCGATGTCAGATCAAATGACTATCCCCTGTTTACATTTGATTAAAATCATCTACTCAGAAAATAAAGTAGAAAATCTAATCTTATATTTATCAGATGTCGATGTTGAAGATTATTGGGTGATGTGCCGGCCGTGCCAAAGGTAAGAGATGCTACGTTCAGTGACTTAACTGAAAAGTGACCTAACATCTTAGTTTTCCAGGTATTCGCTTCTTGACAGCCGTTGACCAACAAATAACAAAATGTGACAACATTTCTTAAAATTTAATGCAACAGTTTGGTCATGAAAGCACTGTAAAGGTATATAGAAGGCAGTTATTTCAATATGAAAATAAAAATATTTTCCCACCCGCCCAATAAGTTTTACAAAGATTGATGTGAGACGTTTATGACAGTAAATAAATGAACCAGCAAATCAATAGTCTGGACAAAAGAGGACTATTTGTCGCCTTTTGTGGTTCTTTGGTTGTGCTAGACCTGTTTTTCTCCCGTGAGAAAGGGAGCGCGCTTTGTTAGCTGGCTGTAAGTTTCCCAGACTGATATAGATATATTTATTTTGAACATGTCTTTGAGGACACCCAGTTTCTGTGGTTTTGCTGATGCCTGCACTGTACAGCGTGAGCTGCGGATGTGCCTGCATGCAGGAAGCTTTGATAAGATTGATAAGGATACACCCTCAAAAAAAATATTCAAACTCTGTTCTTAAGCAGAACATGTTTTTTTTTTGACAGCATGATGCCTTTGCACAGGTGCTTTTATGAACTATCCTTCTTCTTATACCATCTACTTTGCCTGCACGCGCCATAATGTGTTGAGCTGATTCCGTTTTTTCTGAAACTGGGCTCCAAATGTTTTGAAGTGGGTTGAATTAAGTGACTATCTCATCCTATTCTATACTTTTTTTTTTGCTACTTCCCCTAGTGGAGAACACAGCAAAATCAACGAAGGAACTTTACACTAATACTTAATCAATGCTTGAAGACATGCACTTGCTTCTGTTTGTTTAAACTTTTTATTAGCTTTTGACGAATTTCAAACTGCATTTGATTTACCTGGTATAGGGTATCTGTAGCGTTTGATCCGTTGTCATTCATACTGAAAACGTGAGGAAAGGGACTGTCATAAGCAAGTACTTCTAATAGTTGAAGTGAATGCAAGTGAAGATGTCTGTTTCCACTTATCAATATTCATTTTTTCCTCTTTCAGACCTGGGTGTATGGAAAACCCGGAATGCAAGAAAAAATGTCCCCCTACCACCAAACGGCCTGACACAACTCAATCTGAAGCTCCAACGACACATTCAGTGACTGTGAAAAGTAGGTGAACACGTTATTCTCGGCATATCCGCAGAACTTCTTTTACTGCGCAGCTATCACCAAAAAGGCCACGTTTTAGTGAACCGCACACAAAGAGTTCCAGATCTTGTCCAATCTGAATGTGAGGAATCCTACCACCAAACTCTCAAACAAGGGAAGAAAGGGATTCATCACAGCAACGGTGCAACAGAAACAGCTGCTAAAGCACTGCGTAACAGCCTGCTTCATCTGTTCAAGGGGTACACAGCAACATTAGACAAAACTGGGTTTATGCCAGTTAATTCAAGAGTTTTACAGCTCTTTTTAGGACCATTATTAAATTACCACCTGCATGATTAAAAAAAATCTATCTTTAATAAATGAAAGTAACAAATTCATAAGTTATATGAAGCCTAATTAACAAAGTAAACTGCTTCCCTGCAGTTGCCAAGAAAATGGAGTATTTCATAAAATAAGCAATAATTAAACCAACGACCAAATTTAGGACATTTCTACATATAATTTCATACCCTGTATCGGGTTTTGTAAATGTATTTAAGACTTGTTAAGATCGAAAGTTGAAATTATTAGGTTGAAAACTTTTTAAAACATTTTAAGATCCTGTAGCAGTCCCTCATACTGAGCATGCATGAAACAACAGTGGAGAGGAAAACTAACCTTTAACAGGAAGGAAAACCTCCAGCAGAACCAGAACCAGGCTCAGTGTGAACGGTCGTCTACCTCGACCGACTGGGGGTTAGAGAAGAAGCACACATTGACCCAGGCATCCTTTCTATGTTATATCGTAATGGCAGATGATCTGCCTCACCTGGATGAGGTCACAGCTAACAGAACGTCAGACCAGGTTTACCTTCTATGAAGAGAAAGAAGAAAAATTAAAAGTTAAAATAACAACAAACAATGAAAATTGGAGAACCGTAGGAGAACTTGGCAGAGTGAGAAAAATAGACCCCGATATCCTCCAGCAGCATAACTATAGAGATAGCTCAGGGTAACCTAAGTCACTCTAGTTATAGGCTTTGTCAAAAAGGAAAGTTTTAAGATTAGTCTTAAAAGTAGACGGGGTGTCTGCCTCACGGACCAAAACTGGGAGTTGGTTCCACAGGAGAGGAGCCTGATAGCTAAAGGATCTGCCTCCCATTCTACTTTTAGAGACTCTAGGAACCACCAGCAGACCTGCAGTCTGAGAGCGAAGTGCTCTGTTAGGAACATACGGGGTAATCAGAGCTCTGATATATGATGGAGCTTGATTATTAAGGGCTTTATACGTTAGAAGGAGAATTTTAAATTCTATTCTTGATTTAACAGGAAGCCGATGAAGGGAAGCTAAAATTGGAGAAATATGATCTCTCTTGTTAATTTTCTCATATATATATATATATATATATATATATATATATATATATATATATATATATATATATATATATATATATATAGAACACTGTGGTACTCCACAAGTGAGTTTGAAGAAGATTTATTATTAACATGAACAAACTGGAATCTGTCAGACAGATGAGATTAAAACCAGCTTGGTGCTTTTCTCTTAATCCCTACAGCAAGCCTTTCTAGAAGAATATTGTGATCAAGTGTATCAAATGCAGCACTGAGATCTAACAGGACAAGTATAGACACAAGTCCATTATCTGAGGCCATGAGAATATCATTAGTGACCTTCACCAGAGCTGTTTCAGTGCTATGATGAGCTCTGAAGCCTGACTGAAACTCCTCAAGTAGGTCGTTACTTTGTAAATGTTCACATAGTTGATTAGCAACTACTTTGTCAAGAATTTTAGATAGGAAAAGAAGATTAGATATAGGTCCGTAATTTATTAAGTCATCTTGATCGAGAGATGGTTTCTTAAGTAAATGTTTAATAACAGCTACTTTAAAAGCCTGTGGTACATATCCATTTACTAAGGATATATTAATCATGTGTAAAATAGGACCACTGATCAGAGGGAATACCTCCTTAAACAACTTGGTTGGGATTGGGTCTAACATAAAAGTTGAAGGTTTAAATGAAGCTAAAATTTTAGAAAACTCAGAAAGCTCAACTGCGTCTAAACAGTTCAGACACTGCGCAGGTTCTAAAGATTCCTCCATTGCTGCCTCACTCACTGAGGATGAGGTCATCATGTTTGGGAGGATGCCAAATTATTTTATCTTTAATTGAATACATTTTATTTATGAAAAGAATCCCATAAAGTCATTACTGATGAGAGCTAAGGGAATGGATGAATCAACAGAGCTATGACTCTGGGTAAGTTTGGCAACTGTACTAAAGAGAAACCTAGGATTATTTTTATTGTCCTCTCATAATGATGAAAAATATGCTGCTCTAACTCTGCGAAGGGATGGTTGATAATTTGGACTAGGTTGAAATGGTCCAGTTAGATCACAGACCCTATGCTGGCTGATATGTTTTGGTGGGACCTTAACAGAGCTGTGGATACCCACTTTCTGCAAACCTCAATGACTGAAAGCAGTGTTATAAAAGAAGTATGGCCCAAAAGTCTTGCAAGGACCTGCTTAAGGTTATTGGTGCTAAACATCTTTTTCTACAATCTTCTGAATCATGTGGTCGACTTTTATTTTCTCGTGAATGTATGTAAAGTCATGGAAACCGTCACATTCTCATGATTTTGTGTTTTTTAAGCAGAGTTTTATACATTATCAATAAAAAGTTACCATTTTTAGGCTGCAGCAAACAGAGCAGTCACCCTTCGGAGAAACTGGTTATTCCTGATAAGTGAAGTGAATAAGATGAAACGGAATATTATCCTAACCCTTGTAGGATGATTTTGACATTTGCTCGATCCCATCGATACCGTCTTCGTCATGATGAACGATGGTGACAGCATCACAATTCAGTGACATTTACTTTTGAGTTAAACCTGTTTTGGTCGTTTTAGAGGGTTGAAAAGACCACGTTAGGTTGCAGACCCGCTATACTAATGTGGCATGACTGACATATTCTGTTGCACAACCACCAATATTTAAAGATTTTCAGTAGTTTTGACTTGAGGAATAAACAGAGTTCCTCTGGATAAAAGCAAGTCACTTAGAGAAACAACCAAAAACAAAAACAAAAAAAAAACACCCTGTTATTTTGTCATGAGAAGTGGCAGTATAATGTATTATAGATTTGGAGGAAAGTACATAGTATTTGTACACTCATATTATTTAATTTATTTTTTTTGTTCAACACTTGTGTTGCCTGTTGCACCTTTGGAATGATAAGGATATTGAATTTCTCATAACGTTCACTCAAAAAACCCATTTCACATTCAAGATGTGAGTTTAAAATTTATAAAAAAAATATATATACATAACGTTTTAAGGCACTGCATTTATTATTTTTGCACTGTGAATAATATTTCTTCAGATATGAGACAGTTTGTTTTCTAGCATTTCTAACATTGCGTTTCTCTCTTTTTGTGCCATAAATGACAAATGAAACAATTTATTGAAAATTTTTCTCTCTCTTTCTCTCATTAAAGCTGTAACGACCGCTTCAACTGCAAGTCCAGAATCCCAAACAGGAAGAACAACTCACTCTAACCGAGAGAAAACAAGTAATCCTGAAGTGCAGAAAGTGTCAACCAGTTAGTTACAACTTTGTATTTCAGCCATAAATGTAACTTTATTGAAGATTAATTTGTAGCTGTAGGTAACTCTGTAAATAGTTTGATTAGGATTAAATTGACCTAAGTTTTTCCCATATAAGTCAGTGTTTTGAATTAATGGATTTATGCCGGTGTTTTGTTGTTGTTTTCCAGCGGATAAGATCTTCATCTGGCTTTCTTTTGTGGTGGCTGTTGTCGCATTTCTGCTGCTCTTTTGTTTTATGCTACTCTTCAGCAAGAACCAGCACAGAAATGATGAAGTTTTTCCATGCTGGACCACAAAAAAAGATTTGGAAAGACAACCTGGATTCAAAGGTAACCAGGCACTGAACATAGCTCAGCGTTTTTAGTTAAATGCTGCAATAAAGTGGTCAATGTCAAATGTATTATTAATTTAACTTAAGATTTCCCCACATTTTCACGACAACTTAATTCAAACATTTCTTTAAAGGGCATATCATATGAAGTAAACACCTTTTGTTTTTCAAATGTGTCCGGGCTCATAGCTGAATGTGCATACTTATATTAATTTTATTTTTTAATGGTGAAAAAATTAATCAAAAAAAAAAAAAATGGGAAAGAAGGTAAAAGAAAACAAGGTAGTCAAGAACAAGTTGAAATTTGCGTAAGCGTGATGCATTAAGTAACCGACACCAGACTCCAAACTACCCTGGAGAGGGTGATAGCAAAGTCTCCAGCTTCAGTTACAGTTCATAAAGTGGGTATTTATGTGGTGACCTATCCATCAAGGAAAAGGTAGTCAGAAAACATGCTCTCTGAAAGGCTTGGACATCAAACAGCCTGGCGCCCCGTCCAGGGAATAAAACCAATTTCTTTGTTAGCCTGTTTTGCCTATGACTGTGTTGGGCCCAGCTGTGGGAGGAACTTAACTACGCACAGATAAACCAGCAGACAGGGGAAAACTCTGAATTTCAGAATGCACAGTATTAACTCGTTTTCATCACAGCTGGAATCCTCGCGATATCATAGAGCTACAAAAGTCTAGGTGCTTTCGGGGAGGACACTCACATGGACGTCTTGACCTTGCGAGAGCCGAGCAACAGACTGCATCTTCAAAGAAAACCTTGGATCTAAAGTAGAGTACAGGATGCTGTGATTTTACTAACGGCAAAAAATAAGAATAGCAAAGATTCACCAAGAAGAAGGTTGTTTGTAATTACAAAACAGTTCTCCTTCCACTGCCCCGAAGATGACGGCATGCGAAGCTGCAGCTCCGAACGCTTGGCACTTGCACCAGGTCCCCCTGTCCTGCTGTTCATCTGACCTGCTGAACTGAACAGGCTCTCCCTGTTCATCAAAGTTGCAAAAAACCCTATTTCAGTGTGCAGTTTAAACATTGATGGCCATATCATATGAACTCGCTCTGTTCTTTTTTTCTTTGTTTTCCCTTTATCTCCTTTCACTAACCCGCAAAAAAGAAATGTTTTTTTGCATAGCCCTTATTGACGTGCTAAATCTTGTCTGTCATCTCGCCAGCTGAAACTAAAGCTACGCTAGTGCTAAGACGATAGCCACCATTTGTTCTATTGTATTTACAGCACAGTTCGTGAACTGGTTGTTTGAGCACATAGCAACTCTTGTTCTTTGTTAGCTTTCAGAGCTAATTTGACCTCGTTCCAGTTCCTCAAACAAACCTTGTTTCTTACATATTCACACTGAACTGCGATATCGCTGCACTGATTCATTGGATTCTGACTTTTTCCTTTTTACTATTTTCATTTTTTCAATGAATAGTTTCCTTACTTTGATGTGTAGTTTAATGTCACTAGTCTATAATTTCTTAACTAATGTATTTTAACTGGTAGTTGAAAGATTTTGTTAATAAATTCTTGCATTTTAGAGAGAGGTTGTTTGGCTTTATTCTTTATGTGCATGGCTTGCTGTCTGAGAATACCAGCGCACAAATCCTCTCCTTTATCTGTTAGATGCCACACCTCACCAGGCAGGTGTTCAGAAAGCTACAAACCTTATTAATAATTGCCTTTGGTGCTTCATAATTTCCTTTAGCCCTTATTAATAGTTATTCATTACCAAACCTATCATTGCACAGAAACCGCTATTTAAAAAATATTCAAACTAAAACTCCTAAAATTCTCGTCTAGGTTGGTGGTTTATGTGTCATCATTGCTCTGATAAGAACTACCGTCAACACATTTCCTATGAACGAATATGTGGTCAGTGCATTTCTTGTTAGTGAGCTGTGCGTTGGTTGCATAAAACTACCAGTACCAGTGGTGGTACCTGGCCTCATTTTAGAAGTGGAAGAACTTTTGGGATCAACATTTTTTGCAAGTTAAATACAAAGGAAATGAACTGTACGGTTAACTTTGATCTGAAGTTACTGAGCAGAAACAGGCAAGAAGACACATTTTTTTAAGCTGATGGATCTTTCCATTTGTGAAAACTTCTCATGAAGACAAGTGAGAACCTCCGGAACAAATACTGTTCGCCGTTTATTAAGCATACCACCGGTGGGAATCACTAATTGTTGAGCCCAATGACCAGGCAAACTACAATAGACAATACACGAAAACAATTCTGACGAATCATTATAATACAGATTTTACAGTACAGTATTGTGACTGACTTCAAAAGAAACAACTAACTTATTACTTTAGCATCTGCTAACCTTTAAAATGTGTGACAGTAATTTAGGATTTTAAGGTCTGTTTTGCCAAGAAACTTCTTACGCAGAGTTCCAAAATGCAAGTTTCTAATATTCATTATTTGCAACCTGGATTGTCCAGGTTTTTAGTACAAATTCAGAAAGAAGGCCAACAAATGTGAGCTTTTAGTTTTTTCCTTTAGTTTTTTTTTTTTTTGGCAAGACACTACGTACACACTAAGACCGTCTAGTTCCTGCTGTACTTCTCCTTTAAGGTACCTTGCATAAAAAGCACTTGGAAAGGTTGTGGTAAATACGGCGGAACTTGTGCGACACGTTTGAAAATAGCAATAGTGAACAGAAGCAGCTGAAAGTCTCACTCTTCTACTCATAAGCAGTTTTCTTTCGTGAGGGCGACACTACTAATAGTAATGTAGCTGTGAAAACGTTCTTTCAAGAACACCCTCTGTTATCCTACTCGAACTATTACAAGTCTGTCTACAGCTAGTTTCCTGTTTCCATGTCGTTCAGCCCTAAAAGTCTCTTCAAGGTCATGATGCAGCTTTGGTAGTCAGAGGAGAAGCGAGACTACTGACATGGTGTCAGACATCTGGCTCATTTTGCTCAGACATCGCAGTAGCAGCTGATTATTGGAGGGTACGACCATGCAGGAGGTTACACATGAGGGAGCAGGTACTGCAGTCAGACTGAGGATGAATTAAAGTAAAAACCGCTATAATACAGCACTGCAGCTGAGAAGCTGCCTTCTTTAAAAAAAACAATAGAAAGACAAACTATAATTGATTCTTGTACTCTCATGAGTCTGTTATTTGGGACCACAATATGATAAAATACTGTATGTCTGTTAAACATCTAATCATTTCATAGTTGCATTGAAAATGTTTACTCAGAGCACTCCCACCAAGCTTCGCAATTTTATAAAAAAAAAAAATATTGTAATAATTTCTGAACCTAAACTTAAAAACGTTAACCTCTAACAAAAAAAGCAGTCAGGGTTCAGAGAATGGTAGCAGTATTTATTTTTATTTTATTTTTTTGCTTGCAGCAGTATTTTTTCAATTGACTGTGTCTCAATTTTGTGCAGGAAACTGACTGATGATATCTGCTTTTCTCCTTTCAGAGCAACGCAGTCATCACTGTAGCAGCCCGACCACGCTGGTTAGTGCTCAGTTTCGTGATCTTTACGCTCTCTTCAGATAAGAGTAGGCTCTACAGTAGCAGTACTGTAGGTGGAGGAAAAGTGATCTTAAAAAAAAAATCCTTCGCTTGCACACTTGCACACAAAGGTCAACCGAACCAAACGTAAAATGCAGATAAGGATCTCGCTCGTGTAGTTGAACCAAACATTTGTGACAAAGGCCAAAGAAAATTTACTGGTATTTAGAAAACACAGAGGAACTTTGCTATTCAGAGAGAAGGCCAGGGGAATGTTGTTTCTTTTTTTTTTTTTTTTTTTTTTTAACCCTATTCCTGTTTGTTGTTTCCAGACATTTGCTATTTCTGAGGAAACTCCCATGATGTCTCTATGTCAGGACTCATCTGCTCACATCAAAGGCTTCGCGCAGCGGGGTGTTCACACAGGTAAGGTTCAATATTCAGTGCCTAACACAAAACTACTTCTGGTGACTTTTGTCGCTACCCTCTGTACGGTGCTAAAACATTAGCTGGAGAAAGCTGTCAGGGATGATTTAGTGCCATGATGCATTTCAAAAGACTAGTTTTAGATACAGAGATGCTGTTTTTTTTTTTCTTCTCACTAATGAAAACACGAATAAATGCATAGGAAACTGTCTCTTCCGAACAGACGTCATCTCACAATAGTATTTCGGTTGCCACAAAGTTTATAACCACCAGAAATGTTAAATGAGTCACAGCATGATCACATAAAAGGAAAACATCTTCAGAAAGGAACCCGCTTAAGGAAGTCATACCCCTTTCAGTTTTACTCTATATAAAACTGGCCACACGATTAGAAAGACACCTATAGCATCAGCAAAAAAAAAATGAGGAAAGAGAAAGTTACTTTCTGTACGATTTCACTAAGGTTTTAATTCGAACCTTAGGATTTTGGAAATGTTGGTTTCGGTACCATTTGAATGCCTGCAAAGAGTTTTATAAATCTGTTTAAATTCTTAAAAATTAGGATACAATGTTCTGCATCATGAAGGTAATCGTGTGTGCAGTGGCTTTGCAAAAGCATTCAGACCCATCAATCTTTTTACATTTTGTCAGATAACAAAAATTACAACAAATTTGGTTGTATTGTATTGTGATTTTAGGTGATAGACCATTGCAAAATAGCGCATAAAGTGGGAAGCGGGATAAAAATCTGAAATGTTCGCAATGTTTTGGTATGAAGTACTTCATTGAACCACATGTTGCTGCAGTTACAGCTGCAAATCTTTTGGGGGTATGCCTCTACCAGAACAAGATTTTTACCTCTTCTTCTTTTGCAAAACAGCTCAGACTCTGTTAGATAGAATGGACATTAACGGGTATGGACACATGAATATGCTCCGGCTTGTTGCTTCGCTTTGTTTTATTACAGGATTACATTGTACGTAGCACCATCTATTCTCTCATTAACTCTGACCGGCTTCCCTGTTTGTGCTGAGGAAATGCATCACGACAGTTTCCCCGTGGGTGTGCTGCGCTCAGGGTGACGTGCAGTGTTAGTTTTTTTTTTTTTTTTTTTGCCACGTATGTATATAATGTTATGTAAACAGTCGAACAATTTAAATGTTGGTCTAGTTTGACCTGATCACCTTCTCTCACATATTTGCCGTGTCCTTATACACGGCTTATGGCAAACTGCATAGGGGATTGGATCTAATCCGAGGTTTGACTTACACACAGGTCAGCTCTTTGTAACGACTGGATGTCTTCTGAAGGCAATCCTTTTTTGGGCTGAAATTATATTTGGGTATAAAAGAGGAAAGGGGCTGAATAGAGATGGCCGCCACTCTTTTCAGATTATACCCACACAACGCACCAATTCAAGAGAGATCATTATTTCCAGTGATGCACCAGCCTTTTTATGTCTGAATGATTCATAGGTCAGAGTTAGCAGCTAACAACTAAATAAATAACAAACAGCAGAAAAAGGGGGAATCAGACAGTTAAAACCAATCTCCGAATTACTGGATAACATTGAAAGGCATTTCAAAGACAAACGAGGTACTATTGTTCAAGATTGTTTTCTAAATCAAGACAAAATCCCCCATCTTGAAAGCAAAATCGAAGAAAATAATGTGTTGCTATATTCTGTGGCAGATCCAGCACAGGTGTGGCGTAAATGGCAGAAATGTAAACTTTTGCTCTCTAAAACTCTTCATTTAACGGCAGAAATAATTTCATACTCTGCTCTTTATCGTATTTCCTAAGTACTGATGAAGATTTTAGTGTCACAATCGAAGATAATTCAGGAGACATTTCTGTTGTCTGGATAAAACTTACCCGCATAAGTCAATAGAAAACCTTATTTATGGGAAATTAAACAAAAA
This sequence comes from Fundulus heteroclitus, assembly GCF_011125445.2. NCBI lineage: Eukaryota > Metazoa > Chordata > Actinopteri > Cyprinodontiformes > Fundulidae > Fundulus > Fundulus heteroclitus. Next base: position 15,816,917 of record NC_046361.1, read on the forward strand.
TGGCAGCGCTTTTCGCCATCTGATCAACAGGGTCGCGCTCCCTCAGGTTTTGCTGCGCTCGCCTAGTCAACTGTTCTTGCTCAACGCAACGTTTATCTGTGATCAGTCATTCGTGCTGAAGCGGAAAGAAGGAAATGGGAAGCGTTCTCTCTTTGCACAGTCAGCATTTGGGCCTGAAAGGGAAATCAGATAATCAATGCATATCTTTGTTCGCCCGCATGTTGATCTGCTAAACACCAGCACGGGCGTTCTTCACAGCTTTGTGTTCCTTTTTCCTTTTTGCGATCAAACTGCTCTCTATGACATCACAGGACCGACTATTAAAGGACTGACTAACTTCTCAAATGTCACACTTGTCACATGTTCTCGATTCCAGCTTTAAGTAGGAGCTCAAGTCCAGCAACCGTGTTGCACTTCTAATCAAACTGAGGTTGGAGAACGTGATCATGATACAACAGCTTCGGCATGAAACTGCCACCACCATGTTCCACAGCGTGGGTGGAGTTTTGAGGACAATGTTTTTTTTTTTTTAACTACTTTGTTTTGTAGGTCAAATAGTTTAGTTGTCCAACGGAAAACTGCAAACGGGAGTTTTTATTGCGCTCTTTCAACAATGGCTTACAACTTTCCTCTCTTTTTATTCTCCATCCCAACCGTGCTTCGAAATCTCTCCAGAACTTCATTCCCGACCTGTCCTGCAGTGTTCCTCGCACTTCGTCACACTTTGAGTTAACATACCTCAGTCTGAGGCCTTCCCAGAGCAGCTGCATTTATAAAGGCCATAACAGTTAAAATCATTAAGGGCTATCTGAGTAAAGGAGTCTGAGCAGAAATTAAAGCCACACTTTATGCATTTTTACATGCAAAAATTAATTCATTTATTTTTTTTACACTTCCCAAGCATGTGCTACTTTGCATTGGTCTATCACATAGAACGAAATAAAATAAAAAATATGTTGCTTGTAATGAGAGAAAATAAAGTTCAAGAAGAATGAACACCACTGCAAACCATAGATATAATCCTAAAATTGAAGTTGGAGTTGATCAAAAAATGCAAAAAGAATAAAAATTACTTTTTTCCCCAGATGCCAGACGATACGAGCACTGTGACCGCTGGCCCGCCATCGTGCTCTACGAGATCATCAAGGAAGTGCCGCTGCGTAGATGGAAGGAGTTCCTGCGACTGCTCTCCGTGCCCGACCAGCAGATGGAGCGAGTGGAGCTGGAGACCGGCCTGGGCTCCTTAGAGAAGCAGTACCAGATGCTGAGGCTGTGGAGCCAGCGCTCCTCGGCGAGCCTCGCTGACGTTTACGCCTCCCTGCAACACATGGACTTATCGGGCTGCGCCCAGCAGCTGCAGGAGAGCCTGGAGAGGCTGCAGTGGAGACCCGAAACAAAGCAGGGCCTCACCGTCTGAAGAAGCTCCCGAGGCTGCCGCTTCAGATACGAGTGCAAAGCCATCTGTAATACAGATGGGATGAGGGGACACCAGTTTCTGTGTGTGGGCCTGGGTGTTCTCACAAACATTGGCAGCTAAAGTTGAACTTGACACATACCCACAGACTACCTGAGCGATGTCTTCATTTTTCTTGAAGTAGGGGAACTGGTTAGCATCCGGGAGTGCAGCTACCTGAACATACTGGACGTGGATTTGGTCCAGAGCGGAGTCGGTCTGTGACTGGATGAGGAAGGGTTTTCGTCATGTGGTCTAACGCAACGAGAGTGGCAATTTTCAGAAGCACTTTCTGTTTCTTCAAGTCTATATTGTGTACTCCAGTAATCTACTGAGGGTTGTGATTTTTTTTTTTTTTTTTTTTACACATGAGTAAGGGAAATGCCCCTCTGTCAACTGTAACCTTCAGTGTTGAAGCCTTCACACAAACACACCGCTCTACCTCCTTTTTTCTCTCATGTGGGCATCATTTATAGTCCAACAGCAGAGAGTTGTGGTTTTACAGCAGCGCGTTGACGTTCGAGTATGAGTAAGACTCGCATCATGCTTGAAGAGTTCGCTAAGAGGATGTGTACTGGGTTAGTTTAGCTGCAGGAGCTGACCTCCTGGTTTATCGTTTTGTACTTGTGTAAGTAAAATAAAGACCTCGCCCGTCTTATTATTTATGTACATCTGTGATGTTTGAGCCACGTGGCTTGCCGGTATTCTCCTTCGCACGTGAAAGTCTGCTTGTTGGAGCCCAGTCACGGGCTCTTGTTGCTCAGCTTCACGAAGGAGTCGCCTGAAATCCCCAAAGGACGTCAGATTTTCAGTTTCCTGCAACTTGAACAGTGTCACTGTGCAGCTGGCTGGGTTTTTCCTCACCACACTTATTCCATTTAAACTGATAGTTTTAACTTCTGGTGTTCGAGTATCTCACTTTGAGAGTTTTTTTTTTTTTTTTATGTGAGTTCAGCTCACTGACAGGAAAGGATGTGGACTTTCCAGTATCAGGTTATTAATGAGTATTTGATCGTAAACTTGTTTTGTTTGATCCTGAAACTTGTATGAGTTTTGTAGATATCACTTTTTTTATTTTATTTTATCAAACTATTTATGAATGATGTGCTCGGTGTCTTGTAATTTGAATCCTCACAGGTTCTGCTGATACTTTTGCATAGTAAAATGGTAGTCAAATAAGTTATGTCCAAATGGTTACGTTTGACATGTAAAGAAATAAAAATGTTGGCGCCAAGCTTGGGGTGTGGACTGAGTATATTTGGACTGCAGCAGCTTTGTGGAAAATCCTTGTTTAATTGGACTCCATCAAAACATTTTGGGTAAGCGTTGGCAAGGGCTTTTTTTTTTTTTATTGTTGTGCTTCAGTTTCATGAATTGCAAATTCTTCCTCAGTACCAAAAAGAGCTGCAGTACATTTTTTTGTATTCTCTACATGGGACTAGTTATGCTGTAATGTATTCAGTGTCAAATTCTGGGCGCAGGATTACGAGGCGTCTTCTTAGAAGTGCAAACACTGTTGTGCAGCAAAAGGAGGAAAAAAATTATTAAAAAAAGATTATTAGTTAGTGATTAGTTTAACATCGGTGACAATCTCATTTTTGACAGAAAAACTGATGGTCAGAATCAGTGAAAAAATTCATCTGGTTCTTATGAGTAGATTTTTTTTGTTTGGAAAATAAAAACTTTTTTTTAAGTGATGATTTCTTTTATTAATAGTAAATTAGCTTTCCCATAACGGCTTGTCTAATCATTTTTTAGAAGGCTGAATTCAATTTCCCTTATCCCACCCAGGCTTAATTAATGATGGATCTATAGAAATCACTAAAATACCATAAAACCTGTCACGGCAACATGACGTAGACTAAAACTGAACAGTGATGTACCTTTCTAGGAGTGACCGATCTACCTAAATTACTCCAAGACAACATCAAAGACACCTTCAGGTTGACAAAAGAACAAATATTCGGCCAATCTCCAGCAATCTTTTTTTTTATTTTTTATTCACGCCCAGAACAAATGTGTCAAAGTCAGTGGTCATGATGCGGTAATAAGAAGGAGGCGGGGAATTTTGGTATCCATGGGAGAGCTCTGAGGCAAAAATCCCTGCAGACAAAATGGAAAACAAAAGTCTGTCTCATATTTGGCTTTGTGGAAGATGTTCTGCGGATGAATTAGGCCAAAGCAGAAATTGTGTGTTCCCTGTGACATTGGACATAAAACTAGCACAGCAATTTGTTAAAGGAACATCATACCAACAGTCAAGCATAGTGATAGTAGTACGATGACCTGGACCTGTGTTGCTACTTCAGAGCACATATGGAACAAAGTTCTCTAGCAGAAAAGTAAATAGTTACCTTTCCTATAGTAGAAAAATATTAAGCTCAGTGGTGGTATGGTAATGGTTAAAGGCTGCTTTACAGTTGCTAGTAATGGGACCTGCATTTTCTGCTCTCCAAGTAGAAAATCTGAAAAGGGCAGGGTCGGGTCAACAAAATATCCCGAATTCAAGTTCACGTGGATCATACAACGGCACATTGAATCAAATCAAATCAGCAAGTCCATCTCTGACTGACTGAAAAGGAAAAAAATGGAAGGTTTTGGGTTGGCCTAGTTCAGGGGTAAGCAACCTCTACAACCCGCAGAGCCATTTTTGCCCTCGATCCAGCTAAACTAATTTTGTTCCGAGCCACAAAAGTTACACATCTCTTTACTATACTACTATACTATAGGAAATTTGTTTAAAATTTTTTAATTAAAGATCAACAGTTTTTATTATTTAACCAAAAGTATTTTTATGTTTAGGTTTAATACATTTTCTGCAACAGACTGGCGACCTGTCCAGGGTGTACCCCGCATCTCGCCCAGTGGGTGCTGGAGATAGGCACCAGCACCCCTCACGACCCCATGAGGGACTAAGCGGGTCAGAAAATGGATGGATGGATTTAAAACATTTTCTTCAACTGGACATTTGATTTCTATAGCAAATGGCATCAAAATGATGCAAAAGCAAGTCGTTTACAACCCACTGACAAAAAGATACTTCATTTAGCTATAGTAAAATATTCTATATCGTTTCTTTCAGGAAATGTTATGCAAACATTGCAGAAATAATGCATCCTACAGCTAGCAATTTTAAATTACGTTTACATTTAGAAACATTGACCAATGTTGCTGAATTTATTCGACCCTGCTAAGAACTGTGTCTACTCCTACTCAAAACTCAAATACCTGCAACTTATTGTTACTTAAAATATTGATACCGATACAAAAGGGGGAAAAAATATTTTCATGTTTCCTACAGTCTTTTTTTTTTTTTTTAAGTCGCTGGTGCGCACAGTTTCCTTTCTGCTTTCTCTGCAACTTTTATCTCTGAGACGAACCAGCCGGAGGAGAGAGGTTCCCGTCCTCGCGCAGACCCGAGGCTGATAACCGGCGTTTGTGGTTTCCAATGGCAACCGCGCGCGCAGAGCTCCAGTCCCGAGAACAACCGTCGCGGCGGCCTGTCCCGTTCCGAGAAGTCACTGCTTTACCGACACAATGTGAAGCTTATCGCGGTCAGTTCATTCATGTCTTTTCACTGCTTCGCTATCTGTCACCTGTAATGGCTTAATCTTTGCACAAAAAAAAAAAAAAAAAAAAAAAAGAACCGGTGAAGTTCCTGTTATTTGGGCAGACTCGCGTCGTCCTGCCAACCGTGCACCCACAGCTCTTTGAGTTTCACAAGTGGAGGCCCGGGTTGGCCGCTCTCTGGCAGGTCGTCTGCTTCGTGGAAAGAAAAGGGAAATCAGAACACGCTGAGGCTGGTGCAGGGGGCCGCGTTTGTGGTTTTGTTCATAATGAAAGTACATACTTTTGCTTGTTTTGGTGAAGGTGTTACAAAAGGTTATGGTTAAAGGAACCACACGGGGGCGCTAACAAGTTTCATCTGGACGTCAAAACAAGAATTGATATGATTTGTTAGAGGTCGGACTATTTCATTTAAGCTATTTTTTTATTTTGCAGGAACATTTTTGCTGTCCCCTGACTATGTCTTTCCTGACACATCTACATTTTCTATTATTATTATTATTTTTTTGGAATATTCTGACAAGCATATTTTTGTAACTTTGTCTGGATATAGCACTCTGTGAATAAGCAGCTTCTTTAGCAATGACCGTTTGTTCCTTACCATCCATCTGGTGGGAGTCAGTGACTGTTTCCTGGACATCTGGACAGTCAGCAGTCTTCCCTGTGATTTCTTAGCGGTGATCTCAGAACGGTGTTTTCACAGGTCTGCCTAAAAAGTGGATCAGACAGCTGCAGCTGATCCAGAACGCTGCTGCCTGTGTCCTCACTAAGACTAATAAAGTAGAGCACATCATCCCAGTTCTAAAGTCCTTACACTGGCTCCCTGTATCTCAGAGAATAGACTTTAAAATACTTCTGTTAGTTTATAAATCTCTGAATGGCTTAGCACCTAAATACATCACAGACTTGTTATCAGTGTATCAACCCTCCAGACCACTCATGTCTTCTGGCTCCGTTTTACTGAAACATCATTAGGTCAACTTTGCAGTCCATCTGTTTTTAATATTTGCTTTTAGTTTCTATTGTTTTATTTTGTTTCTACATTTTATTCCAACTTGCTTTTATTCTGTTTTATTTTCCTATATTTCAATCATGTAAAGCACTTTCCATTGTCTTTGCACTCAAATGTGCTACAAAAATAAATTTGCCTTGCCTTAGCCTAATGAGTCAGACTAAGAGGTCATTTAGAGGCTCGTGAAGCTAATTATGTTCTCTTTGTGCATGCGTGGGTTCTCTCCAGGAACTCCGGCTTCCTCCCACAGTCCAAAAACATCATTGTTACGTTAATTGCTTTCTCTAAATTGCCCTTTGGTGTAGGTGTGCATGATTGTTTGTCTCTATGTTGTCCTGTGATGGACTGGTGACTTGTCCAGGGTGTACCCAGAGTGTCATCTAAAGGACCGCAGGAGATAAACATCTGCCCACCCTCGACCCTGAACAGCTAAGCTGGTAAAGACGATGGATGGATGGAATGAATCTACTCATGCAATATGTGAGTTTCTCTTTCTGAAATGAGTGACAAAATTTGTACCTTTAGTCATAAAACTGTTTATATTAAAAACGGAAAAGTGCGGTCTACCTGTTTTATTCTTTCCAATTGCGTCAATACCAAACCCTGGTGCAATTGCACGAGAATGTCTTTTGAGATCCGACTGTACCAGCTTCTTATACCTGGGGACTGAAAGTTTTTACCCTCTTCACTGCAAAAACAGAACTAAAAATTAAAGTAAAGTAAACTTTTCTTGAAATTACTGCATTTGTCCTTGATTTGAGCAGGTAAGTAAGATTATTTGCCCACGGAAGGAGTAATTTTACCCCTAGAATAAGATAATTAGATATAATGCACTTGAAATAAGTTGATGGAGATGAGTTCTTTTCTATTTTAAGTGCAAACATCTTATTCCATTGGCAGATTATCTTACTTACCCGCTCAAATAAAGTAAAAATACACTCATTTCAAGAAAAGTTGAACTTATTTCAGTTCTGTTTTTGCAGTGTCCGCCACTTTTGACCAGCTCTGCTGTCCCTGCTGTAGAAAAGCATTCCTGCAGCATGATGCAGCCACTGCCACATTTCACAGAGGGGATGGTCATTATCTGACCAGAGCGCTGTCTCTAAACATGTTTGCTGTACCCCTCCATGGCTTGGGAAATGCCACAATTCATGCCATAATTCAAAAACATGGATGAACACATGTACATCTTGTATTTTTAAACGGATGCATTGTATATAATTACAAACGATGTTGTGTGTTGTTCCAATATAGTGTAATTGCTATTAAAGATAGATATTTTCCTCTTTTTCACAGTGGGATGTCAGTGACTCTCCTGGATGAACAGTTGGATAGTAAAAAACGAGAGTCTGCCGTCTGATCATGACTGCCTCGGTTTGTCCCGGAGTCAAAGTTTCAGAGCTGTGTGCCGACGGGGACAGGTTCCTTCGAAGCGGGAACCTAGCGGAGGCCACCTCGCTGTACATGTCTGCCTTCAGGACTCACGCCACCTCCGCCGTGTCCCACATGAGGAAACTGGAGAGATCTAGTCTGGGAAGGGTCATCTCCACTCTAGAGGGCTGGCTGGACGGCCGCGGGGACGACCGGTCAGCTGAGAGCATCAACAAAGGTCTCGCGGCGGTTTTCCTATCCACGCTGTGTCCTAACAACTTGACTGCCACCGTTTTTAAAATGGAGTCCCTTCTCCAGAGCGGTGGGCTTGGCTGCGAGGAGATCTCGGCGCGCTGCACCGCTCTACTCGAGGCTGAGCGTGATTTCCCTCAGCACGGTTCCGTTGGGATGTTGCTGCAGGTGACCCAGGCTCTGGCCTGCCTGTTTTCACAGCCTGACGGTCCGAAGGGGCTAAGGCTTTACCTAAAAGCTTATCGCTGCGACAAGTTAGAAACGGTCTCGCTGGTGCGTAGCAGACAGACTGCACACCTGCCCAAAATCGTAAAGGCCTGCAAAGATCAAGCGATGCTCATACATCCCTGTTTCGCCTTAGACGATAAGAAGTCGGTGACCCCAGTGGAGAAGGCCGCTGCAGATGCAGAGGATTTTTCTACGGCGGTCGAGTTTCTAATGGCCGTCGCTCCTGATGACCGCGAGGTGCAGGAGCTTCAGGCGGCAGATTTGTTCCTGAGGGGCAGGTTTGTGGAAAGCGCAGAGGTGTACTCTGCTCTGCTGCATCAGAAGTCCCCTCCAGACCCCGCAGAAAACATCCCCCAGGGTGGTCCCGAGAGGAAAGCCAGGCTCTTAACCTGCCGGGCGGCCGCGTGCCTCTCTGCGGGCGGGAAGACCGCGGAGAAGTGCGCCGATCTGGGCGAGGCCTTTGAGATCCACCCTGCCACCGCCAGAGCTCACTTCAACAAGCTCTTCGCTGATCGTGGGACGGGGACGGCAGCTCGCCACCACCTTCGTCAGCGGGCCGAGAGGGGCTTGTCTGGCTTCAGAGAGACGGTGGCAGTCCGCGCAGACCTGAGATCTACAGAGGGAGTCGAACTCCTGCGCCCTGTCGTCACTGCCTTACGGACCCTGTGCCACCTGGAGCCTGACGGAGGAGGCAGAGAGCTGCGGGTGAGGCTGGCGGACTGCCTCCTCCTCAGTGGGGAGCACAAGGAGGCTCTCTCTATCTGTAGCCAGCTAGCCGCTGCCCAGGGACAACAGAGCTATCCGAACACAGTCCAGGTCCTATGTGGATATGCCCGGCTTCTCTCCGGGGACCACAAGGGGGCGTTGAGAGACTTCCAAGCCGTGATAGAGCACGACACCCCTCACCCATCCAGCTGTGTGCGAGCGCTGTGCGGCAGGGGGCTGCTGCGCATGACGGCCGGGTCCAATTACCTGACAGCGCTGGACTACGCCACCGCCAGCGGGCTGGACCCCCAGGAAACGGCCCTGACCGTCCGCTGCCTGGTGCCGTGGAACCTCAGGGGGCTGCTGGTTACCGTCCTGCTCGAGCAGGGTCGAGTCATGCTGGAGGGGTCGGTGAAGGACAGACGCCGGTCCAGTTCAAGAGAAGATCAGCAGCAGCAGCGGAGGCCCCGAGAAGAGGGGACGCTGCGGGCCCCATCAAAGAGGGAAAGCCACAGCTCAGGGTACGACGTTGACCTGATCTAGTTGTTCACAATATAACGGATCTAAAAATAAGTAAAATGTTCTTAAAGTTAGTGTATTTGTCCTTGATTTGAGCAGCTGAATAAGATTATTTGCCAATGGAATGAGTATTTTGACGCCTAATATAAGATAATTAGACATACTGCACTTGAAATAAGATGATGGAGATGAGTTGTTCCTATTTGTAGTGCAAAAATCTTGTTCCGTTGGCAAATCATCTTATTTACCTGCTCAAATCAAGGACAAATACACACATTTTAAGAACATTTTACTTATTTTAAGTTCTGTTTTCGCAGTGTACACGTTTAAACACATGAGAGCAAGAGAGGGGTAAGAAATGATCTGGCACATATGATGCCAGCGTTGCTTTTAAAGGTACAGTTATTGATATCTAGACACAAATCCTAATGATAATATTGGGGGATTTAGGGACGTCTGATAACAGTGGGTTGCCCGCCATTTTATTTGAGGGTATCCGAGTAAATAGGACTGAATACAAATGAACCCCACACTTTTTATTAACTTTATTTTTATTCATTTTGACTTTTCTGTTGAAAAAAAAACAATAGTTCAAGGGATATGAATATCTTTTGAAGGGTATATGAATGTCTTCATCAGTCCAGATAAAACCTTGCAATATAGTGTTACAAGTATGTTTTTTTAGTGTAATGTCTTATATCTATGTTGCATCTGATATTGTTTCGTACGTTAGAACTCCTGCTGGTGTCCATTCTCTGGCTGGGCTGCTCATGGACCTTCAGCCCCACGCTGATGGGCCTCAAATCCTCGCAGCAGATGCCTTGTACCAGCTTGGCCGAGTAGAGGAGGCCTACAGGTTGCTGTTGTCTGCGGGGACCCCCAATCCTCGGGCTCCTCTCCTTGCTCGCCTTGCACTGCTGCAGCTCCACAGAGGCTTTCTTTACGACACCAATCAGGTACAGCGGTTGAAATAAGTCATGTTTATTTAGGATGATTTACAATGGAGCACCATAAGCAGGGGAAAAAAAAACAGCAACTAAGGTTTAGGCCCACAAGAAGAAATATGCACCTTTTATAGTTAGATTTCCTAATTTATAACAACTTCAGCCAATCTGGTTTCCTGACCAAGAAAACACACTTAATCTACACTTAATTTGTGATCTGACTGTTCTTTTTACATGATGTCTGGGAGTTTGCTCAGGGTGCCAGTCAAACAAGAACCAGCACTGATTTCTAACCCAAGAACAGGCAGTATCAAAAATTTGATATACTGTAATCTTTATTTCTACATTTACCACTTTTTCTGTAGACCTGTTAATCACCTATTTCCTTTTATTTCCCCCCCTCCCACAGCAGCTCAAAAAGCTTCTTGCATGCGGGCAGACCAGCTGCCTGCGCAGCCTGCTGGCTGTGGCGCAACAAAAAGACCGGGCCCTGCTGCAGGGACACTGCCACGCAGCGGCTAAACGCATCCTGGACGGCTCGAGAGAGGAGAGCTCAGTCAGGGAAGCTGTGGCGTATCTCTCCATCGCTATCATGGCCTCTGGTGATTGTTCACTGAACACATTTTTGGTGACAAAGCCTAGATAGGAACAACAGAAATACTGTTTTAGTTCTAAATAAGCTGAATAAATGAGCAAGATTGGAAATAATGCGATTCTTTTTTTTGTAAGGTGGCAGGGCAACAGATTCCCTGTTGGAAAGGGCGAGGTGTTACGTGCTGCTGGGCCAGCGAAAGACAGCCGTATTCGATTTCAGTGCCATTTTAAAGGAGCATCCGAAGCATGTCCAGGCTTTCTGTGGAAGGGGCTTCACATACCTCATGCTCAATCAACAGAAGGTATTTTTCAGCTGGAACGATGGCAAAACCACATGTTCGTTATGGCGAAATGCAGTCAGTTGGTATGACACCTTTGATGCATGTCAGTTCATTTTAAACCGCTGCAGAACTGACTGACATGATAATGATGCCAAAACATATGATAATAAATAAAAAAATATCCTGCTGGAGGACTTGAAATGTAACATGAAACATTAATACTTTAATAAATGATCAAATGACATAATACTGACATGAATTGGCACGCTAAAGTAGCTTTTTGCATTTTGGAACAGTTGGGACATGTATTTTTTAACAATTGTACTCAGAAATGTCAAGACAATGTTTATTAAAGAAAAAAAACACGTCTCATTAATCGGTTGAGTAATTCCTCGGCTCACCAGAAACAACAATATGTTATTATGTTAATAAGGCAACACGTGCCTTTTTTTGAGATGTTAAAGCAGGTCTCCTGATATAGATTTCATTTTTTAGAGATAAATGGCATCAATAACTTTAAGATTGCTTCTCATTTTGTGCCGAGCTTTACACTGAAATGTTCATAAATTTCTAGAGACTGATGTCAGAGGTCTCAGTTACTAGCAGTGGTCAAAGTTAAAGCTTATGAAATTAATATATATGGGAAATAATTTAATATATGTATCTTAAACAGCACTGTAATTTGATAGCGCTATCATCTTTCCCAAATTTTCTGTTCCTCCCACCTAGGAATGTGTTCGCGATATCCTCACAGCTCTTCAGATAAAAACTGACACAGTCGTCAGAGAGATCCTGTCGCTCAAGGACAAAGCCCAGAAGCTGGTCTGTGATTGGCTGCATCAGTTCTGTCGCACCAGTTTGTCCGACACCGTGACCGCTCATTCAGTGCCATGCCACGACGAGCAGCTCAGGGAGGCTTTCATAATTGGTGGCGCTTTGATGAGGACAGACAGCAGAGACCCCAGATGGCATCTTCTCTATGTGGACATACTGTTAGCTAAAGGTGGGTCAGTGTCTTTAACAAACTTAACAAAGAATGGTCAGAATTGTTGTTGTCAATGGAAATTTTCTGGCTAGAAAATGGTGGGTGGGTCAAAGTTTTTGTTAAAAAAAACAACAACAACCGTTGGTCCATCTCCTTCAGGTGATGTTAAGGCAGCTTCCAGCCATCTCTGCCAGGTGTTTGGCCAGGAACCGAGGGATGCAGCGGCCCAGGCAAGGCTGGGAGTGTTGGAAAGCTGGCAGCAGAAGTACTGCAGTGCAGCCCACAGGCTAAGCAAAGCCACTGAGAGAGATTCATCTAGTCTGGATTTCTTGCTGGCTCTGATCCCATTAAATCAGCGCAAATGCATGGCGCAGGTAAGCCTTTGCACACTAAAAACGCTTTGAGGTTCATTGTAGTATATTTTCGTCTTAGATTTAGTTTATTCAACTTTTCTAATGTATGGCAAAGAGTAATTTAGTTTGGACCTGTTTTTAGTGGTTTTTAGGCTTTTGACAGCTTTATGTTTCAAAACTGTGAGAAGCTTTAGCAAAAATTTCATTTATATACACTACCTGGCAAAAGTATTCAAACTGTTAAGTTTTCACACATTTTGCAACTTTACCTTTGGGTATTTTGTTTAGATTTAATGCAATAAACTAACTCAATTTGGTGAATAACTTTAAAGAGAAAGGTAAAGGAAAGTGTGGGGTGCGTCAACAATCAGCCCCTTTTTAATTTGGTACCTCAACATATAATCTTTAAAGAACTTTAAATGAGAGTCAGGTTTCCCAAACTTTGAGCATCTAGCACTATTTAATTGATCATCTGAAAATAGAAATAGTGTGAAACAACTACAAACCAACCAACACATGGCCATCCACCTGAACTAACCCAGGTCAGAAGAGCATTAGTCAGAGAAACATCCAAGTGGCCCGTAATAACTCTGGAGGAGCTACAGAGATCCACAGCTTAGGCGGTTCAATCTGTTGGCACAATATCTATCAGATGTGTACTCCAGAAATCTAACCTTCGATGTGATGAGATGAGATCAGATGAAAATGTATCTTTCTGGTTGAGAATTGTTGGAAAAATCCCTGTATACCACCCTGAACACACCATCTGTGGTGATGCATGGTTGTGCAGACTTTTCTTCAGCAGGGACCAGAAAGCTGGTCAGAGTTGATGTTAAAATGGTTTGCACTAAAGACGGGGCGGTACTGGAAGAAACCTGTTAAAGGCTGAGAAGGGATTGAGATTTGGGCGTAGGTTCACTTTCCAGCGGGACGAAGACCCTACAGCCAAAGCTAAGGTGGAATGGTCCAGATCAAACCAGATGCAGATGTTAAGTCAAAATTCAGAACCTGTGGCAACATTTCAAAATCTATGTCTGTAGAAACTCTCCAACCAGTTTGACTTAGTTAAAGGGGGGGTGGGTTTCCTCTAGGTGTGCAAATTTGGTAAAGCTTTACTCTGAAAGACTTCCAGTTGCAATTACAGCAAAAGTTGGTTTTCCACACTTTTGACTGAGGGAGGTTGAAAACAAAGGCTGGCCACACTTTTTAGATTTTTTTTAGATGTACAAAACTATATAGCAAATCATAAATTTGTGTTACTTCACAACTGTGCACAACTTTGTGACAAAATGGGAAAAGGGTCACGAGGTATGAATAGTTTTGATAGGCACTGCTTTAAATTTATTGCACTTAACCTTTGATAGAGAACCATGATGTTCTCTGCTTTTATAACTGCGCACTGTAACAGCTCCATCTCCAGGGACCCCTACCACCCCGGCCATCTCCTCTTCAAACTCCTGCCCTCATGGAGGCGTTTTCAGGGCAATAAATTCAAGAACTAACAGAATAAAAACAGTTTCTACCCAAGAGCTGTTGTTGCCCCGAACAACGCAGTTTCACCCAAACCCTGACCGTCTGCTATTTATTTATTTTTCCTCAACATCCCAGTTGTTTCTGCATCTCTACTACATTATTATACATTATTATTGAGATATATTTATTTGTTATTATATTTATTTGAACGAAATTTCGTTCTGTATGCACTCTGTGCTACAAAATGACAATAAAGAAAGTCTAAGTCTAAGTCTAAGTCTGTTATTGTCATTTATTTATTTGCACTGTTCTTCGGACTTGGTTGTGCTTTCTTGTAGGGCTGGGCGATAAATCGATTTAATCGAATAAATCGAATTTACAATTCTTTAAGATTTCATTTTTGGAAAATCTGGATTTTATTTTGCCAATATACTCATTGGGTTTCCATGAAGAGAACAGCATGTGATGCTGAATATATGTTTAGGCAAATATATTGTCAAAATATTGTTAAGTGGAAACTTTTTTTTACCATAATACGAGGTATTTTATTTACTTATTTACTTTTATTTTTTTTAACTTAGTTTGAAGTTCACATGTGCAGTGAAGCCTGTTCTTAGCTCAATGTGTAATACAGCTAGCAGCAAATGTTTTGTTATATTTTCATTGTTTATAATGGCACGGCTGCCATCTTGTTTTACAAGCATGTTTCACAGCTTGTCTTTAGTTGCACTTTCAATTCAGGTCAACTCCCTGACAAAATGCTTGACATAAAAGCAAGGTTTTAAAATAATTTCTTTAATTTATTTTTATGAAACAAAAAGGAGGGAAAAAAAATCGATTAATCGGATTTGGTATGATAAAATCGGAGATTTATTTTTTAATCCATATCGCCCAGCCCTACTTTCTTGCACAACGACAATAAAAGGAATTCTGATTCTGATTCTAAACAGGCAGCGGCGCAGGAAGCCGAGCTTTTGTCGTCCGTCGGTCGGTGGGATCAGGCTCTCCCGCTCCTGACGGCGGCAGTACGAGCAGCGGGCCGTCACGGATCACAGTACCTTCGCCAGCGGGCTGCCTGCTTCGCACAGCTCGGCTCACATGAGCGGGCCGTAGCCGACCTGGACGCGGTCATCCGCGAACACGGCGGATCTGACCCCAGCTGCCCCAAAGATGCCGGGATCTGCGCGGAGGACATGTGCCGGCGGGGCCGCAGCTTGGTGCTCTGCTCCAGAGAGGCAGCCGCCCTGGAGGACTTCGCCCAAGCCTTGGGTCTCCACAAGGAGCAGACCCTTCGGTGCGTAGAGGCGGGTCTGGGGAGGCAGCGTCTGGCTGAGTGCTTCATGCGAGGGGCCCTGCAGCAGTACGGCGAGCAGCGGCTCAGTAAAGCCTGGACCCTGATCGAATGCGGCCTGGCTCTGGACAGCGATAACGCGGAGCTGCGCAGACTCAGAGCAAGGGTCAAACGAGAGGCGGCCGGCCCTTGCAACGTCAACTAGCAACCGATAGAAATCACAAGGTGGACACAGAAGTTATCATGAACAGCTTCTAGATTTGGGTCGTATAAATCATGGATATTCAAGGCACATTACTTTACTTCATGTCTTCCAAGTTTAGCCCAACTTTAACGACAGTGTCTGTAAGCAATCAGTGTGATGGAAGTATGATGGAAGAATATTTAATATGATGCAAATATATTGTTATTTTTTTTTAGATATTGAACAACACAACCAGATAACTTTGTTAAATATATACATTTACCATGGGAACATTAGTAAAGCCATTGTTCAAACAAACACTCAATCCATACAGGTGCTTATTTTACTGAAAAGCAAGACTGCACCTCTTCATATTTATTCTAAACGGTCTCTCCTTATCAGGAGACTTAAGAAAGTGCCAAATGTGCAGGTTTTGTGTTTTTTAAAATGCTGGAGGCATTTCTTTAATCATATTCATGGCAGTAAACACTCTTTAAAAAGCCAAAGAAATACAGAAAAAGCAAAAAATAAATACAGAAAAGCAAAAATAAATACAGAAAAGCAAAAAATAAATACAGAAAAGCAAAAATAAATACTCAGTTTTAAGCTTGGGACATAAACGCGATGGCTGAGCGTTGATACGCTTTCATCTGTGTGGTTCAAGTAGGAATCATTAAAGTTACGCTTTTTACTGTTTGCGCAGCTCGTTGTGAAGACGCGGCACGCGCTTCGTTGCTAAGCAGACACGGTGATGTATTGGGGCTCCATATTGCCGAAGTAGGATTTCTCCCACTCGCTCATGAGGTCAAAGTGGAGTGGGCGGTCGCAGAAGTTGCAGGAGGCCGTGGCCGGGATGTTGAGGGGGAGACCCACCTCCTGCCACACCTCCATGAGCTTCACTGTGGGCACAAAACACACATGGATGGAAATGAACAATTGTTTAACTTGTAACGTTTACCTCAAGCAGGCCCGTATTAAGACAATGTGGTGCCCCTGGGCACTATACCTCAAAGCTCCCCCCCCCCCACCTACCCGTGCTGTCCTCCGCTCAAAAACATCAGACATAATCAAGGGGATTTCTGTAATGTAATTTACTATTTACTAACTTACACAACTACATGTAGGCACATGAGCAGTGAGCAATATTCAAATATCTCATTTTAAAATGTTGAAATCAAAAAAATCTTGATTTATTTATCATTTATTATTATTGTGAAATCAGTGTTCACAAAACGAATAATGCATGGTCTTTCAACAATTTCAAGTAAATAATATAACAATTTATGAAAAATATATTTTTAAAGCATGTGTCATGTGGTGCCCCCCCCCTCTTCCAATGGTTGGTGCCCCTGGGCACTGGCCCACTGGCCCTTATGGATAATCCTGCCCTGACCTCAAGCAATGGGTTATGGTATTTAATCTCTGGGATAAGAAAACATGTTGCGTTTGGTGTTTAAATTACACAGTCACAGGAGGTGACTGTGTAATTTAAACACTCAGAAACGACGAGATGAGTGATCGTGTCCTTTCTTAACTTTGTTGGGGCTCATACATCTGTGACCTGACGGTGGTAACGGTCCACACTCACCCACAAAGTCCTCCATCATGCTGGGGTCGTGATGGGGAGACGGAGCCAGGCGCAGCAGCTCCTCGCCGCGCGGCACGGTGGGGTAGTTGATGGCCTGGACGTAGATGTCGTGCCTCTCCAGCAACACGTCGCTCACCTTGGTGTTCAGCTCGGCGTTGCCAACCTGGGAAAAACACGACAGACGCGCTTCCGTTAAAAGCTTGGTTCCAGACAGAGGCAGCCTTCGCTCCTATGAAACCAAGTAGCAGAGGTTGGTTTTCATGAGGAATATATGATGTGAAACTGTCTTTATATATAGAGCCTTGCAAAAGTATTCACACCCCATTGACCTTTGTTGCAACATATGAATATGTTTTCATATAAACCTATTCCTTGTAGCTCTTAGGGTTGCTGTCCTGCTGGAAGGTAAACCTCCACCTGGGTCTCAAATCCTTCACTTCCTCTAACTGACTTCCTTCCTTCCAGGGTTTCCTTGTATTTAGGTTCATGGGTTCGGGTTAGGCAGCTTTGTGCGTCCTATAAAATCTTGCTAGCTTCCCTGTGCCGGCTGCAGAATAGGACCCTCAGCGCATGACGCTCCCACTGTCACGTTTTTACCTAGGGATGGTCTGTTCGGTTTTCACAGCACGTACTGCTACTGCATGTAGTTTTCAAAAGATCCGTTTTGGTCTCCTCTGTCCAGAGCACCCTCCTCTGTGAGTTTTCTGTCCCCAGATACTCCCACCTGAGCTGTGGATCTCTGAAGCTCCTCCAAAGGCCTCCTGACTGCTTCACCGATTAATGGTCCACTTTTTCTGCCCTGTCATAGCAGGTGGATGGCCTTTTACCATCCTGTTTTTTTTTTTTCAGATGATGGTTAAACAGTGCTCTGTCAGATGTCCAAAGCTTGGAATATTGCTTTGAAACCTAAGTTAGCTTTAAGGTTTTTCTACAACTTTATCCCAAAACTCGTCTGTTTGTTCACCGATGTTCTCTAACGAACCACTGAAGCCTCCTCAGGACAGCTGGATTCATACTGAGAGTAGATTATACACTGTTACCTGAATGCAAATGCATGCCGCACTCTTCAGAACTGTATTTGCATTTTCTACATTTATGTGTTCTGATCCTTGGATACCTCAATGACGACACAAAATCCCAGTAAAAGACATTTATGTTTGCGGTTGTAAAGTGGTTGCAAAAAGTTTGGAGAGGTCTGGATACCTTTGCGAGGTGATGTGTAATCAGAAGTAATATGTTGTAATAAGCTTGAAAAACAACAACCCTGAAATCTTTTGGAAGACAATAACTGTTTAAAACGAAAGCTTGAAATACTTTGCGACATATTGCCACGTCCAAGTTTTAGGGGAGCCTTCCTACCCGAATGGGGATGATGTGACTGGGGCAGTTGACGACAGGCAGGCCTTTGTCCATGAGCAGCTGCCTCATCAGTTTCACATTCCTCTGGTGGGCCCTGCGCAGCGCCTGGCCCTCGGCACTCTTCAGGACCCGCACGGACTCCAGAGCTCCTGCCAGGACCATGGGGGGTAGAGCGGTGGTGAAGATGAAGCCGGCTGCGTAGGAGCGGACCGTGTCCACCAGGGCGCTGCTGCTGGCGATGTAGCCTCCCACGCAACCGAACGCTTTTCCTTAAACGGTAAGAGATTACGTCTGAGCTATGGTGGCAAAAATGGGTACATTCATTAAATAATGAGCATATTTCTGTTTTGGATTCAGTCAGAATCTAAAACAGATTAGTCGAGCCTAAGTCATAGTAGTTTCAGCACTTCTAATACTTTTCGCTGGCTTATTTTAAAGACACACGATTTGTAAACTTATCTTCAGTATCGTTCTTAGATTGCCGTATCATATTGACTGAAAGCTAAATGTAACGTGAGCTGCTTTAAATTCATAACCTTGCCTGTAAGCCGAATTCTCGCGGTATTTGAGCAGAACGGAGAGTGCTACACATTATCATTCTGGCTTTCCAGGTTATTAAATTCATGCATCTGTATAAATGAGAAACGCAAAAAAAACTCTAAAGACTTTTTCACCTGTGAATCTTTGCAAGCCTTGTCTAGTTAGAGTTATGTGTTGCAAGAAAGAAAAAAACGTGTTACATGTAAATTGGGCCCTTGAGCAGGATAATAGTTATTTTTCTTTAAATATATTTTGATAGGGATTTCTCCAAGCAAGGCGTTTTTCAAGGTTTCCTAAAGCATATTCAGAAGTGATTCACAGTCGATGTAACCAATCAAACTAACATTTATCTTGCTTTAGGTCAGTTAGTCATTACTAAAATGATTCATATTTGCTAGAGTTTATTTAAAAAAAATACTTTTACTCCAAATCCAGAAGTTTTCATCTGCTAAAGTCATGATGTCATTGTGTTTCTGATTAGTTGGTTACTAAGATTTAATTTAATATAGACTCATCTGTGGATCAAGGCAACACCTCTAAACAGTTTCCTTAGGTGACATTATGGAAAATATACAAAAAAAAAAAAAAAACTCCGCCATGATATCTGGAAGAAAATTGTGAACTTCGATGAGAAATGTGTGCATCCACCTCAGAACAAAACCAAAAGACTTGATGAAGGCTGAACTTAGAGAGTATCATTATCCAGTAATGACATTGGCTCAGAAGCCTAGAGGTCATTGGTCTTAAAGCAACATAAAAAGCCAGATTACTGTTTGCAAACGCGCTTAAGGACAAGGACCTTAAAGGTTGGGGGACACCCTGGGGTGTAGTGGAACTAATATTGAAGTGTTGTACCATGATGGGCAACGTTACATTAGGAGGAAGAAGGAAGAAGCTTGTAAGTCTGAGAACACCATCACAACGTTAACAAGTTAGCCGACAAATCGGCAAACTATTCTGAGAAGCCTGAGGAGGAATAATTAAAACATTTTAACACAATTCATACAGTTTAATTCTACCAAAGCCATGTAAACGTCTGACTTTACAGACTTACAAAAAAAAACTCCTCTCTTTCATTAATTCTGGTATTTGGCAAATAGAAATAATTTTAGTCATGCAAACTACCAGAAAAGAGAAAATGTTTAGTCTGGTTGGATGTCAGACACTGAGAAACATTGTTATATGTATTTTATACAGCGTATGTAACCGTCTGGCTTCAAATATATATCTACAGAAAGTTTAATGGAATAATGTCAATCTTACATTTTTAGCACATGTACTTTTAATGGCTGGAACATCTCCAAGGCAAGGCAGGTGTATTTATATTTATATGTAACAAGACAACTCAAAGTGCTGTTTTCTTGTCGTGTAAAATCTAATCTCAACACAGTTTATGAGCGATAGCAGTGCCATCCAATGCAGTCCAGTGGTAATGATGCAATGGCTCTCAACATTTTCTTGGTCAAATATTAGAATCCTGGATTGGTTTACATGGCTTTTTATCTGAAACCTCACAGTTGTTCTTAAGTTACGCTCCGCAGGAACCTTTATCGGTGCTGCCAGAGAGGGAGGAGAACCGACACCCAGCTGATAAAACCTCTGCTCCTCTGATGACAGCCCACCCCTATCCTGCTCTCATTTGACCCCCACCAAAGGAGTGGTTTGGACAAAGTATGTGCAGCTATTCTGGCTCTGGGGCAGTGTCAGTTTGTTTACAAGTGGCTTCACATGGGAGATTAGCCCAGAAAGAAACCAATTAACCGATGACAGTTGGAACCTTTTTGCCCATCCCTTACTAAAAGCTGGTAGATAGCTGCTTCACGAAATACTTACCTTTTTTTTTTAAGCTTTCCTATACCAAAATTTGTATAAATTCTAAGTTGCAGACAATACTTCATCTAAAGAAAAACTCACCTAAGGTCCCAGAAACCACGTCAATCTTGTGCATGACGTTGTCTCTCTCTCCGACTCCGGCTCCGCGGGCCCCGTACAGACCCACAGCGTGGACTTCATCCACAAACGTGAGGGCTCCAAAGCGATGAGCGACATCGCACAGCTCCTCCAAAGGACATATGCCTCCTGGCGCCCCACAGAGAAGAAGATAATTAGCTCTGCGTGTAGCACAATGTCACAGAGGCATGTCATCACTGCACATATGTTTAGCTGTATGCTGAACACGCAGTAGTAATTTTGTCTGTGTATGTATTTCTGAGTGAATCTGGGGGATTTTGATCAAAATTGTTTTTATTTTCGACGTGTGATATCACTCACAAAAGAATGAAGCTGGTGTGAGAAAATTATACCCACACGCTGGAGACGACGATGAAAGAAAAAAATAACAGTAGATTATAACAATGGGATTTCCAGCCATTATGCAGCAATATGATGACTAATTATAGCATATTGTGCTAGATTATTGTCTCTATTTTGAATTACTTAGTAAGTATCCTCTGCATTATTTGCTTTTTGTGAAGAAAAAGTTTTTTTGCCCCATGTTTCCTTATAAAACATAGGGCAAAAACTGCTGTTATCGGGCACTTAAGGTCTAAGTCTCATAGAAAAAATAAGACTTGTGTAATGGAGTAATAAACTTAGACCTCTAAATAATTAAAACACATGGAATGTACATTAAAAAAGATAAAACTCCATAATTTGAGCAATTTAGCGCAAGATTAAGATTTTTGACTAAACTGTTGACATAGGCCTAATATGAGCTTTTAGAGATGAATGAACAGATAATATCTGAGGGTTTCCTGCGTGGACACCACAGTTTTCTGCACAATCATAATTGTTTGTGCAAATTTTTTTTAATCAGCTAATGAACCAATGCATTCGCCTCAAGGTAAAATCTGACCAACAAGCTGTTAAAATCACAGAATTGTAATAATAGCAACAATTAGAATAGAATAATCCTTTCTTTGTTCCTCGGTGGGGCGATTTCTGATTGGCAGCAAAGAGACAGGCGAATGGAAGCACACAGATACACAAATACCAACCATGCAAATGCAAAAACGGCACAGTTTTGACTAAAATAAAGCTCCCTGTCATTGCAGGTGAGGGGACTCACCGTCCATTGAGTGCACGGTCTCAAAGGCCACTATCTTTGGGGTCTTGGGGTCTGAGCGCTGCAGCAGCTCCTCCAGGTGTCGGCTGTCGTTGTGGCGGAAGATGAAGCGTTTGGCCCGGCTGTTCCTGATGCCCTGGATCATTGATGCATGGTTCCCCGCGTCTGAGTAGATCTCGCATTCTGTGAGGCAGAGGGAAGACCCCAGCAAATGAGCTGCTACCTCTATCCAGAGTTAGGGGTCAGGAGTGGTAAAATATTCCCTAGTTCTAAGATCGAAACACCTCCACCTCCCACTAATCTGTCACCCCTGTCATCACCTTGGCTTCTGTCATCCAGCACTTACCGGGAAGCATCTTAGCCAGAGTGAAGAGGGTGGAGTCATTTGCAACAAAGCAGGAGGAAAACACCAAAGCAGCGTCTTTGTTGTGCAGCTGGGCAAGCTCCTTCTCCATAGACACGTGGAAGTTGCTGGTGCCAGAGATGTTCCTGGTCCCACCTGCTCCTGCGCCATGATTCTCCAGGGCATCTCTGAGGACCACCACAAAAAAAGGAATAAGTTTGCTGGCTCAGATGATCTGTTGCGTGGGAAACTATATATATATATATATATATATATATATATATATATATATATATATGTATATATATATATATATATATATATATATATATATATATATATATATATATATATATATATATATATATATATATATATTGCTGGCTCAGATGATCTGTTGCGTGGGAAACTATATATATATATATATATATATATATATATATATATATATATATATATATATATATATATATATATATATATATATATTCATTTAACCCCCCACAATCACAGTTCTTGGAATTTTTGTAGTAATGTTTTCTGATTTCAAATATAATAAGACGTGTGAGTTTTAAGTTTATGCATAACAGAAACCCTGAAGATCCTTAATTGGCATGCTGGTTTTTAGCTGGTGCCGTGGTAGAAAAGTGTGTGCAGACCGAGCTCATGCTAACATCTGGTAAGGTCAACATGAAGCAAATCCGTAATGATCCATAATTGATATTCACTTTCATTTATAAATACTAGCTTAGCTAATTAGCTTAGGGTTAAGAAATCGGAGTTTATGGATGTTAAATTATCATCTTTTTTTAACTGGCACTTTTGTCAAGATTTGATGACGAATAAGGAAGGAGATTTTTTCAAACTTTATTTTTTTTTATTCTAAAATATTATTCCCATACTTGTATACTTTTAACATATTTTTTCGATACCTCAAAATTATACATTCCCCTGACAGATATGGGTTTTCCAAATGTTTTTATTCAACCCAGACGTTTGTTCTCTACTAACCAATGAGATAGACCTCTCAAATAGATCTCTCAAAATACAATAAAGAAGTGAATATTTTTAATAAGATGCTTTTTCAAGAAATGGCTCAAAGTCTCTGAGGTTGCAAGGCCGGTTTGCCATCACCCTAATCTTTAGCTCCCTCCTATGATTCTCAACCAGATTAAATGTTAGCATATAATTAGAAGTTAAGAATTAATTTCTAATTGTACATGTTGGTACAATTAGAAGATAAATTTAAGTTTGAGCTCGACTATATAATGAAGCGATCTGTCCTCGTAAATGATGACTTCAACGTTGTTTACCCGGGAGATATTTTGAACTGAAATTATCCTTTTTATGCAGGAATCTATATTATTGTTTTTCGTCGTTACATTTTCTGTACGCCTTTGGATGTTGGGCTGTGATTGTTGGGGCACTTAGAACCACCTAAACGTTATTTTAGAAACACTCTGAAGCTTGTGATTGGGAAGCCTGTCCTGCGAGGGGATGGATGATCACAAAAGGTTGCACTTAGAATAAGAACAATTCATCCCCATCGTCTTATTTCAAGTGCGGAATATCTAATTATCTTATTTTAGGGATAAAAATACTCATTCCATTGGCAAAAAGTGTTATTCAGCTGTTCAAATCAAGGAAAATATACTAATTTCAAGAAAACTTTACTTAGTTTAAGTTTCCTTTTTGCAGTGCAGCTTCCACATGAGTGAGTTAGATGTGAGAAGCTGAAAGGGGGGCCAACAAGAAAGCTTTTTGGCCAAGTACTAAACAGCTGGGAGAATAATCTGTGGCATTCCCAACTCAATACGCAGTTTCTGGCCCCACCTAAGACTACCTCATCTTCTGAATCTTTCGCTAAGTTTTGACAGCACATATTTAACGAGGCCAATCAGAAAAACGAACCTAAATTTAAGTCCGTTTTTACTTGCTGCTGCGTCTGCTCACCTGATGGCCCCCAGGACCTTCGGGTGGCGGCTCATCCCCAAATAGTCGTTGCTGCACCACACTGACACCTGAGAGCCGTTACTACCGGACTGGGAGTAATCCTCCGCGTAAGGGAATTGCTGGGCGCTCCTGTTCACCGTCTTGAACACTCTGTAAGTGTGGTCCTGCTTTTTCTCCGCGATCCTCTCCATGAAGAAGCTGTCGTAGTCATAGCATGGTCCAACTAGAGTGGGGGTTATAATGAAAGGAAATCGGCACTCAGAAACAAGGGGTTTTAGAGGTTTGATGGCATTAAAAAAATCATGTTAGCTATTTAGCATGATGGAGATTGTAAAGCTTACCCATGTTGTCATTGAGCTGAATGGCAGCGTGGGTCTGATGGGATGCTGGGTGCACAGACTCTTTTAAACCTTTCAGCAGAGAAGTGATCAGACCTGAGAGAGGGAAAAGTGGCCCAGTGAGTCTTAATTTGTGTGTTTTTCTGAACCTGGTAAACCTGCGACTCTTGTGGTCTTGGCAAGTGATCCCTACCATCTTTGACGTCCTCCTGAACCTCGGGGCTGGCCTTAACCATCCCGATCTGGGAGCTGACGAAGGGGCAGCCCTGCGAGGCAGACACCGCTATCTGAGCGGCGGTTTGAGCGAACCCCCTCTTTTGGTCCAGCGTCGGGAGCCGGTGGCCCCTGGGTTTGGCAGGTGAGGAGCTCAGCCGGGCCTCCGGGGAGGCCGCGGCGCTCACGGTGATCTGCCGAGCGATGATGGGACATTGGTCGGCAAGAGAAAACAAGGCGGCCCCGGATCTTCTCAGAGCTGGCTTTGGAGCAGACTTCAGGAAGGGGCAGTGATGAAGGAAAGCAGCCATTGTACCCGAAGCCGTTCTTATGCTAGCGAGAGGAAAGAAACAGGACAAGGTCGCATCTGCTATAACAATTTATGGGCTTTGAGAGTTTGCGTATTCAATCTAACGTCCCACTGAGACGACATTGGTGTGGCTAAACTTGTCGGGGCCAGATGTAAGGGTTCTGTTTAGGGGGAGGGGCCTATTGAAGGGTGTGTCATTCAGCTGCTGCTTATCTGCTCACTGCAGGCGCTCTAGAGCCGACGTCACCGACTGATCACATCATGGCTCAGTAAGGTGTATCATTTTATAAACCGTCAATACGTTTTATACGGACAGGAAAAAAAATGACTCTCTGACTCAATCGTATGAAAGTTCTTGACACAGCCCCAGCGTTTGAAATTGATCCCTGTTTAAATTTTCCCACAAAAGTAGAGTAGATTTCTCTGATGGAAAGTCTGGTCCTGCCTATGTGCTGCGGTCAACTGATAAAGCAGTTCTTGGGATTTGTGGCTTTTTCTTGTGGTCGAATGTTTTCTTTCCTGGGGCTTAGGCCCGTCACACTCCAACACTATTAAAGCACGTTAAGTGTTTTGTTCGTTAGTTCTGTTTTTAGTTTTTTAGAGAGTGCCTGCCTTGTTCATTGCCATGAGTAGACCCGAAAAAAACGTCTAAATGTAAATAAGAAATATGAAGGTTTTCCCCAGATAACACATATGCTGAATAGAACCAAGTTTTCTTTCATTTTGTGACAAAGAGTAAAATAAAAGATGCATCAATAAATAAACAAACAAATAAATAAATAAGTGATCTAATTGAATAATTGAATATAAATAAAATGAGAAATGGGAGCTCACCGGTTGACCTGCACTGAGGACGAACTTCCGAACAGCAAATAGGCAGAGCGTCAGAGAGCGTCGACTCTTATACGGCAGATACGTCAGATTGTTATGTAACGTCGAGTTCCTCAGAAGGGATGGCTGGGCCTCAGCCTGGAAGGGGGAAGTGAGGGGGAGCTCTCTGCGTATGTGTGGGAGGTGCAATGATGCTGGTAGGCTTGGATTAAAGTTGTGAAACGCTCTGCCCAGGTTCGGTTGAGTCTGAGGATAAGTTAAAACGTCACAATTAAGAGATTCTATGCCGCTGAAACGAAAAGGTCAATCCTAGGTCTCTTTTTCCATGTAGTTGTCACTTAACCACAACAGTTTATATTAAAAAAGCCGAATGTTTTAGAAAAATGTTAAGAAAATAGGCTGTTTAACTATGATTTATTCAGACAGTTTTGTGATTTGATTGTTTTCCTTGGTTTAAAACTAAATATGTACCAGTGTGTTAAGATTATATACCTGACTGAGAAATACTCACTGAGGGAAATTGTTTTTGTTTGTCCAACAGATAAAAAATTGCAATGATTATATATTCATCACAGACTACATGTCAATATTTTATTTCATCTGAATTTTTCTCCCTGATATTTAGGTTTTACTGTCTGCCATACACATCTGATTCATTAAATGTCATCCAAGCAAGCCACACTCAGGGGAACAACTTCCAGTGACTAATACAAAGAGTTTGAATCGCTTTGTGTGACTCTTATAAACTGATAACATGGTCCTAACAACTGTACCGCTCTGTTGTGGTGAAGAGAGAGCTGAGTCAAAAGGCAAAGCTCTCGAGTTACTGGGTGATCTACGTTCCCACCCTGATCTATGGTCATCCGGAGAGGAGTCATAGTAGAGTAGAGCTGCTGCTTCTCCACATTGAGTCGAGCCAGATGAGGTGGCTTGGTCATCTAGTCAGGGTGGCTCCCTGGTGAGGTGTTCCAGGCACGTCCCACTGCAAGGAGACCCGGAGAAAGACCCAGGACACGCTGGAGGGACTACGTTTCTCTGCCGGCCTGGGAACACCTTGGGGTTCCCCTGGAAGAGCTGACCCGACCCCGGATAAGTTGAAGAAGATGGATGGATATGTATGTATATATATATATATATATATATATATATATATATATATATATATATATATATATATATATATATATACGGTACAGACCAAAAGTTTGGACACACCTTCTCATTCAAAGAGTTTTCTTTATTATCATGACTATGAAAATTGTAGATTCACACTGAAGGCATCAAAACTATGAATTAACTAATGTGGAATTATATACTATACTATTATATATAAATCCCATTTATTAAACCTGACAGGGGACACCTGTGAAGTGAAGACCGTTTCAGGTGACTACCACTTGAAGCAAGTGGATGCCAAGAGAATGCCAAGAGTGCGAAGCAGTAATCAAAGCAAAAGGTGGCTACTTTGAAGAACCTAGAATATAAGACATATTTTCAGTTGTTTCACACTTTTTTGTTATAATTCCACATGTGTTAATTGATAGTTCTGATATATATATATATATATATATGAACTATATGCATAAAACTGGCCTGAGTGTTGTGCACAATACACTCTGCACCTTTGTAAGATCACTTGTTACCTGATTTATTTTTGTTTTATTTCACTTTGCTTGCAATAGTATTTGTATTCATACCTCCTTTGTTTCTTTTTCTTATCTCAGTTTGCTCATGTTTAAATGGTTCAAACAGCCATTTTTCTTCAACATAGTTGGATTATATGCCAGCCACTCCTCAAGGTCTACAGGAAGGCAACATTTGTGGGCTGGCCAAGTTAAATGTGAGAAGGTGAATCTCCCTCCTAGTGTCAAGTCTTCTGCAGGTTTTCCTGCAGGGTTGTCCTGAGTTTAGCTCCATGTGTCTACTAACTATACCCAGGGCATGATGCAGCCACCGCCATGTTTTACAGAAGGGTGATGGACGCTATTGGCTTTCCTCCTCGCAGAACTTCATAGGTCAGTACCATTATTTTATTTTCTCCCATCATTTGACTAGAACACTTTGTTCCATACATGAAATTCACTTTTTTTTTGCTCTAATAAACTCCCATTAAAATGTTGTGACTACCACGTTACAAAATCGTCGTTTTTCACCTTTTCAGTCAAACTCACCCCTCCCTCTGTCACTCAGGCGGTAATAAAATGTTTATTTGACAACCTGGGTTTATTCTTGCCGGCAGATGGTGCGTTTCTCGGATTCCTGAATCAATGTCGTGTGGAGAGGCGGAGTTTTTTCTTTCTTTTTTTTTTTATTCATTTTTTTTTATTCTGCTATCGACTGGCAGACAGAGGGCAGCAGAAGGGTCCATCTCTTCCTGACTGGATCACACAGGACAAGCAGCATCATCATCACCATCAGCATCATCACCCACAATCCTCTGTCACAAGGACAAGCTCTCCATCCAGACGCGCGCAGGGAGCGGGGACAATCTTTGCTTTCTTTCTATTTTTTTTATTCCTATTCCCACAACAGGAACCATCATAATAAAGCAGCAAGATGCTGGCCTGCACGGAGCTGATCACCATGTGTCTCCAGTCCGCCAAGCACGAACACTTGAGAAAGCAGCAGGGGCTCGACCACAACCAGAACCAGAACCAGAACCAAGGCGTCGCTTTGTTCCAAGATGTAAGTAAAGCCCGAGGTGTCCCGGACGCCAAAGCGCAAGGTTTTCCTCCCGCGGGTCGAAGACGCGTCTCCCAGAGAGGCTGCAGCTTCACGTCGGGCTCATGTTTGGTTCGTTTAGTCAAACGTGTTCGGTTCCCGTCCGCCTGTTCTCACCGTACAGCTCGCTGTCCTTCACTCCTCTCTTTATGAATGGCTCTTTTTGCTGGGGTAAACCATGGCCCATTCACGCCGCTATTACGCAAGCAAGGTGAGCGCATTATTCAAGAGCCAAAAGGCTGTCCGACCCAGAGTCAGACAAAACCGCTGCAGCGCAGTTATTCCTTTGGTTGTTCGTATGAAAATAAGAACCACGTAAAGATAGTTT
The DNA here is from genome assembly GCF_011125445.2 of Fundulus heteroclitus. Taxonomy (NCBI): domain Eukaryota; kingdom Metazoa; phylum Chordata; class Actinopteri; order Cyprinodontiformes; family Fundulidae; genus Fundulus; species Fundulus heteroclitus. The sequence goes on from NC_046361.1 coordinate 15,845,717, forward strand.
TGCGCTGCCAAAAGTGCCTGTAAAAAAATCTGCTTTTATGAGGCATCTCCCAGAAAAAAAGCTCCAACAGAGCAGATCCGTTTTGAATTATTTATTAGGGTATAAACATTATGCCTTGTCATATTATATTGTCCTCTTCTTTTAAGATGCGATTTCAGTTTTCCTTAAAACCTTTAATTTTTTTATTTTATTAAAGGGATGCACCGTGCTAGAGCCAACCATTTATTTGGCATCATTCTATCAGATGTTCAGACAGCCAGCTTGCCTTAAAGTTAATTCATATCTTATTAGTAAAAAGGAAAAGTGGAAGTCAGGTGTCTGAATTTCATTTCAGTTTATCTGCAGAATGCACCACAAAAGAGCCAACTGTCTATTATCAGCTCAATTTCTGTACAATAAGCCTAAAGCCTTCAACCTTTTTGTTTTCTGTTTAATTGAATCTAATTTAATTAGATTTTAATTCACTTAAAGGATGCACCATAAAAGAGCCAAAGGTCTTGAATTAGCATCAATTCCAACCATACATTTTTTTTCCCCAGGCTCCAACACTATTAAATTTTATTTAATTACATTTATTTTATTTACACTACCAGTCAAAAGTTTGGACTCAGCTTTCTCGTTCAATAGCCATTCCTTATTTTTATGACTTCATACATTGCAGATACATAGTGAAGACAGTGACTCAAAAGTATACAGAATTATGTATCAAACACATTTAAAAAAACAAACAAAAAAAAAACTTAGACCATCTTGTTTATTTGCCCACCCCCCGCCCGTTTTGATTACTACTTTGATCATTCTTGGCCTTCTCTCGATAAGTTTCATGAGGTTAGTCACCTGAAATGGTTTTTCCCAGCGGTAATAAAAGACAAACCATTGAACGAGAAGGTGAGTTCAAACTTTCTACTCGTGGTGTACATGCCGTACCAGAAAAGTCTCTATCATCAGCATCTTTTCCTATCTGTAGACTTCCCAAGTGCTTACTTGCAGTAAATGTAATTCAGTTCCCTCAAGGTAGATTATTGCGAATCAAGTGGAAATCAGTCTGCAGTGAAGGTGCATTTGGTTTAAATGTTTATTGGATACGCTCTCTCTCTCCGATAGCCTGGCATTCCTCCACATCCATCAGTTTAACTTGCAAATGTTTTTTTTTTTGTTTTTTGTTTCTTTTTAACAGATCCTTCCACATAATCTCAGTGGAAGGGGACCTATTTGATGTAGCTGTCCTGATTTCTTTATGTTCCCACTCCAAAAATAATGAAATTGAGCAGCACTGAATAGATTTCCAATATTAAATCACTTCAATGCACGCACGCACGCGCACGCACGCACGCGCACGCACGCGCACGCACGCACGCGCACGCACGCGCACGCACACGCACTTATTTGCAGTATTTCTCAGGGGAATGAGACGGATGTGAGGTTTCCAGACTCTGCAGAGCTCTCAAAAGAGAGAAAAAAGCTATTTGTGAGTTTTTTCTCCACCTCTTTGTTAAAAGACCTGTTATTTGTCTTATTTGAATTTCCCTCATGGATTAGCTTTACTAACACGGTGGTATAAATCCTTTTTACATCCTTGAGAAAAGCCGTTTTGGCTTTTTAGACAATGCTTTGCCTCAGCATTTGGTGTTTTACTATGCAATTTACCACAATAACAAATAACTAAATCCAACAAAGCAACCACTATCTAATTGTTGAAGGTCTTCAGGATTACAGTTTCAAGTCGATTCACCTCCCCGATATCCCTGGAATCAGGAGTAAAACGGTCCAGTGAATCTTCCTCCCAGGTTTTCTTCTCCTGCTTGTGTTCACTTGTCCCAGTTGGCTTATCTGTCAGCTGTCTTGGGTGGGATACGGCCTCGCAGCTTCTGTGGGTTGATCTGACAGTGATAGTTCTTCCTGCCTCCACCCAAACGCCATCATAGCGGCCTGTCAGTCCACAGGAGGGAGAGGGCTCCTCTGCAAGCTGTAGCCCGAATCTGTCAGAGAACCACATTTTCAGTAGGTGATTGCCGCGGCTGTGCCCTCTCGCTGTGATTACATTTGATTAGAATGAGAAAGATGCAATCAGTGGACTTCTGTTGGTTTTTGTGAACGTGTTTCGTGGGTTTGCTAAAAAATGTGCAAAATGATAAAATGTCAGTTCTTCGCATAAGTATGCGCACACCTCGAGCCTTTCTCACGTTTTGTCACGTTACAAATGCACTCTTCAGTGTGCTTCATGACAAAAGCAAAGTAGCACATAATGGTGCTTTTCAATGTTTTTTCTCTCACAGATTTTAAATCTGCAAAGGGTGGCGTCACGCAGTTGTAATTAGGCCTCCTAAGTGAACACTTTGTAGAGTCACGCAGACTGGAATCTGTGCATCTTCGTCTTTGCAACATCGCTCAACCCCGGTCAGATTTGATTAGCAGCACATGTGATCATAGGTCTTCTTTCACTTGTTCTTTATTTAGCTCCAGTCATCTACCCATCACCTCTGACTGTGGCTGTGTTTCCATTGACCATCAAAAGGCACAAACTGCAATTATGGAAATGCTTAATGCTTAATAGGAAACAACAATTTTGGAAAAAAAACTCAGTTTTTTTGTGCTAGAATGAGGTGGTTTTGCATCTGATGTCTCCTCTGATGGTTGAAGGCGAGGTGGCTGAAATGGGAATACCTCATGCAAGTGTTTCCATCTGTTGCCGCCATGTTTTTTAGTGCATTTTTTAGTGAACAAACCTATTCACCTGTGATTTTAATTTCATTTCTTATTTAATGGAAACAGAACACTGGAGATAGGCACCAGCACCCCGCGACCCCGTGAGGGATAAAGTGGATCAGAAAATGGATGGATGGATGGATCTAATGGAAACACTGCAATAGCAAAATTGTGTTTTTTTTTCTCTCTCAATGTTAGCAGAATATCAACAACGTTTTGTGCACGTTTGTAATGGCAGCGCAGCTTATGTCTCCTGTCCCTGCTGAGGAAACACGATGCTGCCGCCACCGTGTTCCTATGTGGGGATTAGGGGTGGGTATTGCCAAAGAAGTCACGATTCGATTTGAATCACGATTCACATGCCACTATCCGATTCTATCACGATGCATCACGATACTTGAATTATTGCGATGTATCGCGATGCATTGCGATATTTTCACTGAACACTGTTAGAAAAAATTACAGCCATTACCAGTGGCTGACTGGCTGTGTATGGATAGTGTCTTCAATTGATACATAACTGAAAGAAACTGAATTCATCTATAGCTGAATTTATTGAAATGACTTTTGGAGGTATTGCCATGAAAACACATATTACTGTTACTGGACACAAATATTATTATTATTGGACTGGACACACTGACAAAAAGTGCTTAGGATTTATAAAACTTAAAATAAAAAAATAAGGACGTCTTCAACAACGGAAAACAAGTCCAGTTGCTTTGTTTTTTACTTTTTTTTTTGGAACAAAATAAGGATAATCAGTGCCTTTTACATGGCCTCACTGGTCCTTTAAACCAATGAAGTTGTATTCCACTTGTTTTTGGCTGATGTTCGCCAACCATTCATGCAATTTTATTTATTATTTTTTTTTAAATTAATAATCGATACTTGGCGTCAAGAATCGATGCAGTAGATCGCGAAAATTAGAATCGCGATGCATCGTCATGACGATTATTTTGCCCACCCCTAGTGGGGATGGTGAGCTCGAGGCGCAGCCGCAGCATTCTGCATGTCGGCCAAAGGTTCTGTTCTGGTAAACATCTTCCACAAGTGTCTCCTGTGTGTGACAGTGTCTGCTGCATGGCTTTTGGCGAACCGGGAACAGGACTTGGTTTAGTGTTCATTCAGCAATGGGTCTCATCTTGTTGAGGTCAGAGTTGTGGGGTGCATCCCAAATAAAGGGCCAAGCATTAGCCAGAAATAAGATCAAATCAATACAGCTTTTAACACTACATATCACATTCATGGTTTCATTCACTAAAAATCCTAACCTTGCCTGCAAGATGAATTTGCGGTATCTGTGCCTTCACAAACACATGAGAACGTAGAGTGCTGCACATTATCAGTCTGCCTGGCCAGGTTATAAAAGTCCTTGAACAGCTGACCATATGTTCTGCTTTGGACCGGTTGATCACACCCTGCAGTAAAAATCCAGCGCTTTCGCAGTTTAAACTGCAGACACATTCCTTTTTAATAGGTGTTTATCTGGATAATATTTCAACTATGAGAAATAAAAGTATGAATAATGAATGTTTTTGTAATCAAACGTCTCACATCAGTCACAGGTCCCTCTGTTTGAGCTCGGCACGTCTCATGAATTTTCCGTTTAGCTCGTTTCTTTTCATCATTATACTGCCGGTGCATTTCAAATGGGATGACATATTTATAAGTTTTATCTGTTTCTTTGGGCTCAGTAGCTCACTTAAAATGTCCATGAAGGTATATAAATAGCGAAATAACATTTAAGGACCGAGTCATGTTGAATCCTCATGAGTAACCTTTTCCGTTACGTCGTTGCAGGCGGATGTTTAAAAGCTTTAACTAAAGACATTATGACATTTGAAGAATGTCAGGCTTCAGCTCTGTGCAGGACAGACGTGAAAATAATTTGGTACAGTCATGTAATGTAAGGGAGAGGTGTAAAATGTTTGAAATAATTCAATTCTCACAATTACTGGCATAAATGCTTGTTATGGAGACTTGATGTGATTCCTGTCTGCAGTTCTGTAACAGTGAGCTCCCTAATGCCAAAAGATTTAATACATTTACATTTATTATTAACATTGGGAAATTCTCTGCTGATGTTGCATTAAACCACCAAAATTAGCAGTTTTTTTTAAACATTTGTTTCTAAAGGACGTTGCTTACTATTACTTTGGAACCACACTTTGCCGATTATACAATATTTGTCATGTTTAGTCGAGGTTTCAGGCATTGCTGCTGTTCAAAACTGGAAATAAGCAGAAGAAATTGATGCCGTCAAACTGATAAAATTTAAAGGGTGACAGCTTTTTGAAGACTTCCCTTGGTGGTAAAATGAATCAAGCGGCCGCTGATGTGTTCTGGGTAACTCAGAGTCACTGAGCGGAGAGGAAAGGCTGGAAATAAACAGCCCCTTTGATCTCTCGCCTCACAACACACGTCACGAGCTGAAAACACATTTAGATTCTGCGTCCTGAGATGTGAAGGACGACTTTTCCGGCCATGTTCATGGCAGGATTTAATGAACATAAAGGACTGTCACTTTTGAACTGGCTGATCACAGCTCTCCGGAGACATTTTTGAAGCAGTGGGAACATTTTTCGTGTCGGAAGAGACAAGAAAGCAGAAGATGTCTGTTTGAAGCTCTGTGTTGTAGAAAAATGTCAGGTTTTCGTTTCCTATGACATCTCCCTTAATAAAGGAGATGAAGAACTTCTTTTGGAGCTCCTCTGTGCTCCTACTTTGGAGAAAGAAAATGAACCAAAATGACTCATTCAGATTGACTTATGATCTGTGTGGTGTACAGGCATCTATGATACAGTGGCTTGCATGAGTATTTATACCATTGCTTTGCTTCACATTATCATGTTACAATCTGAAAATTTACAGGTTTTATATGATGGTTTATCTTGTTTTGTATTACCCAATTGATTCATTCTTTGCTGCAGCTAGCAAAAGGTCTTTCCGCAGCCTTTTTGCCTATTTTTGCAAAATAGCTCATGCTCAGTCAGATTATATCAAAATCATCTGAGAACCTGAGTTTTCAAGTCTTATCACTGATTCTCAATTGGATTTAGTTCTGGACTTTGACTGGACCACCGTGACACCAGAATAAATCCTTCATTGCAGATGAGGCTGTATGTATGGGTCTGTTTTCCTACTGGAAGGTGAACCTGCACCTCAGTCTCAAATCCTTTGCTGCCCCTTACAGGTTTCCTTTCAAGAATACACGAAAAATCCTCCCCACAGCACGATGCTGCCACCGGATGTTGCCCTTTGGGGTGGATGTGAATTGTTAGTTTTCTGCTACAGAAAGTGATTTTGCATGTTGGCCAAAAACGATTTTGCTCTCATTTGACTTTCTTTGAACAAAGACTTTCTTCTTGCTGCTCTTGCACAAAAGGCCTGCTCTGTGGAGTGCATGGCTAATGGTTGCCACATCAATGGATCCTCCTACCAGAGCTGGGACTGTTGCTTTCACTGAACCACTGGATTTACACTGAGCTTAAACTGCTCAAGAGGGATCTATTTACAGATTTGGTGACGTTTGAAGGCAACAGGGTTTTATTTAGGGGTATAAGATTGTTGGTCTATTACAAAAAAAATGTTTTGCTGAATTTTTTAAAAGTTTGTGGTCTGTAGTCATTGGACAACATCTGTCATTTTTTAAGCCTCTGTTTAAGTACACTCCTGCTATTTCTGTAGTATATAGGTTTTTGATACTTTATAACTCAAAGTTCTTAATCATTCTTTTTATCTCTGTTGCAGATCTTTCGTCGGGCGGACAAAAATGGTGAGTCCTCATCTTACTGCATTGAACGGCAAAGAGAGTTCTTTATATTAAAATTTGTCTGCTCACTAAACTCTGTGGAGTAGCGATGTTCACAAGGGAAGCCTTTTGTTTCTGTGGTATACGCCCTCAGAAAGCCTTCTGTTGCTCTGGGCTGCATCTTTTTCACTTTTTTTTGATGTGACTGGATGTGACAGGATAAGCCCCAGCAGTTCACCTTGGAGGCGATGCTCATTGCGGTGCCCCGCCAGGAGCAACCGCAATGCATAGTGCTTTGCAAAAGCATTCATCTTTGAACTTGTAGTTTATTTTGCATTCATGTAATAGAGAAACTTAAAGGAGTGCATAAGTCTGAAGTGGACGGGAAAACAACACGAGGTTTTCAACGCGGTGACGGACCTCGGCACGTTTAGGTTCGTTGTCCTGCTAGAAGATGAATCTCTGTCCCAGTGGGAAATCTTTTTGCAGCCACCGTAATGTTTCCTTCCAGGGTCGCCCCGCAGTTAGCCGCATCTGTCTTTCCTCCGCCTCTGACCCGCTAAAGAAAATCCTTCCCCCAGAATGATGCTGCCACCACCATGTTTCACTGTGTGGTGTAAAGAGGGCCAAGCACATGTGCACAGGTTTTTAAGGTTTTTATTTGTAAGAAACTTTGAAAACCTTTTACCTTTTCGCTCCAACAAAGCAATAATTTGTGTCGGTGAACAGGCGAGGCATGTGAATACTTTTGCCAGGCGCTGTAGAAATACCGATAGAGCAAATAAGAGCCTGAGAGCGGTATGCAAATCCAAAGGGTCATGAATGTTAATGCACACTTTTTGAGGTCCCAGCTGAATTTTTAACTCCTAATCCAACTCACCTGGGACGGTTTTCCTGTTTTGCATCTCATTCTTTGAATAGAACGATTTGTTAGAGCATTACTTCTTTACTTCAAAGAGACCTCTCCTCCTCACAGGAAAACACAACACGTTTAGCGCTGCATAAAAAGCGGCGCTGACAAACGGCAAAATGTTTTCCTCTTAATTTCTTATTCATGCGCCACATCCCCCTTGTAACGCGACGTAAAATGCAGAAAGGAGGCGAGTGATTATATGCTTGTAAAGCAGCTACGAACTCTGCGCGCTTTCCTCCGGAGGAACGCTGAACGTGTTGCATAAGATCCCGATTAATGATGCAACGTGTGCCGCAATGAGCGGGCGGCTCGTCTCGTCTGGGGCTCGTCTTTTGGTGATTCGGAGTTGGAAGAAAACTTTCTCGCTTGTGAATTATTGATGAAGAAAATAAAAGACGCTTCTTCTTCTTCTTCTTCTTCTTCTTCTTTTTAACCACCTGGGCTTTTATAGAAGATAAAAGTGAAACAGAAGGTTGGATTTCTTCTTTCTTTGGATGGAGTGGATTCTTACGTTGCTGCTCTCTGTGGCTGAAACATTTCAGTTTTAGTAAACCGAGCGTGTTTATTAAAGACTATTTCTGCTCCTCAGCACTCATACCAAGCTAATATTTTTCACCCTCTTTTTTAAAAAAAGACTGTTTCTGCAAGTTTGGGTTTATTATCATCAGTTTGCAGCAGAGTTCAGTTTGTGTCTCCTCTCTTTAAACTCAATGATCCTTGCATCCAATGGCAGAAAAAGAAAGTAATAGCCTTTCTAGTCAGTAGCTTCTGTGCAGGCTGCCATAACACGCCTGGAGTCCCATGCATTTATAATATAATAACGACTGGCTACCATATCAATACTCCTCACAGCCTTTACTGTGGTTTTCAAAAGCAAAAGTGAACCGTATGATTTCTGCAACATCAAACGTACAGAAAGCTTTCGCTCACTGAGCTTGCACAGTAATTAGTCTTTTTTCCTGGGTGTCTCGACTTTCACGGGGCGCTGAGCTCTGCAGAGAGATATTACAACAAGACAAGCGCAAGGAGTGATATTATGATTCATTTTGACAGCCTAGCTCCGACTTGCCATACAAGGAAAACAAAAACATGGGTGAAAAACAGGCATGTCGACTATTAGGCTTGGAAATAAAATGACTCTAAAGAAGGAGACGGCAGGAAATGTTCTCAGATGTCTTCATAAAATACGGCATACATTTCATAACTAAAACTTTCTTCTAGGGGTAACCCTAAAGGAAGGTTGGCATGATATTAGGAAAACATGGCGTTGCGATGCGAATGTAAAATATTGCAACAGTGTTTTTTTTTCTTCTTTTCATCTCTGTTTCTTCTCAGTTATCACAGCGTTCTCCTTGAGCTTTAAAATCCAAGATCCACGTCAGGTGTGAGCATAAAAGACGGTGGAAATCCACCCAATGGGGCCATATACATAACAAGCCAGCAGAAACATAGCTGACCAAACATTACTGAACAAGCAAGTATTGTCTTCTATCAATCCTTTCTAATTACAGCAGTGCACCCGCTGAAATAGCGATGATGGCTGCGATTCGATTCGTAGCGCGTAAAGTAATTTTTTTATTTCTTAGCCAACGGCTGTGAGGTCTGAGTTTGCGGCTCCTGATGCCGTCAGTGAAAGCTGTGTTTCGGCGAGAAGGTTTCAGGCGTTAGAAGAAAATCCTCACAGGATGCGGCGATGTGCAGAAACGCTGCAGCTCCAGATGGCAGCCGATTAGATAGAGCAATTCCTGTTCTTCTTAATCCCCTTTGGCTAAATGTTTGAGGTATTAGATTACCATAAATTAGTAGGGCACGTGGGGTTTCAGCTGTGAGGAGCTGAAACTGCAAGTGTGCTCAAGTAGCTCCACTCTGCTGTTGTTTGTTTTACCCTGCCTGCTGATTTTTTTTATTATTTTTTTTTATGTATCACCATTAAAACATCACTTCTTGTATTCTGCTAAGCAGGGCAGAATGTGCATATTATATTCAACGTCTATTAGCTTTGCGGGAACGCGCGGTGCTGCAGAAGCTTGTCAGTTCCTTCTCTTCTTTGAAGTCTGTCTGTGTGTGTGAAAGCTTCTTAACTAAAGATACAATTTCAAACCATTTAAGTTAGTTTTTTAGAAGAGGTGAATTCATTATTATTGCATATAGTAGCACACACTTAAATAGACGCATAATTTCTCTGATTGTGAGCTCCTAAAAAGTAATTGATGATCACACTTAGAGGCTGCCTATCATTTGTTTTAAAACCTTAGACTTCTTCACTTGCTGGTGTGCGTTATGAATCATAAGTGCTGCCTTTGTTGCAGCTTTATACCCTTGCCTAAGGGAGGGGGGCGGGGGGGGGGGGTGCGAAAGTTCCTGGAAAATGAGCAGAAAGAGCTTTTCAGTCAGGCCACCCTTTGGGCTGCAGGTTTACTGAGGGTGATGTGAGGCAGCTAAGCAGTCTACCTTTGCGTCTGCTGCAGACAACACTTTTAATTTCCCCAAAGACTTGTTGGTGCAAAGCTCCCTGCGATTAGCCGCAGCAACATCTGCATATTATTTGAAAAATTAAATCTCCCAGTCTGACGGATGATTGATGACATTGACTTATTATTTTCTGCACGTTCTGAAGAGCAATGTATACCAGTATATTAAAACTAGTTAAAAGAGTGGATGAGATGTGAATAAAACACAATTCTTTCCTAGACCCATAGAGATATTCTGCCATTCTCCTCTCTAACACAGAAGGTATACCTGGATCAGTGCTTCTGGGATCTTGTTGTGTCTCTGCTCTGTCTTCTCAAACCCCCGGTCGGTCGAGGCAGATGAGCGTTCACACTGAGGCTGCTTCTGCTGGAGGTTTTCCTGTTAAAGGGGAGTTTTCCTCTCCTCTGTCGCTACAAGCATGCTCAGTATGAGGGATTGCTGCAAAGTCAACAACAATGCAGGCGACTGTCCACTGTGGCTAGACGCTCTTTCAGGAGGAGTGAATGCTGCGAGACAATGACTTGATGCAATCTGATGGGTTTCCTTAGATAGAAACCTTTTAACCAATCTGTCTGTATGATTGGATAGAATCGACTCTGTAAAGTGCCTTGAGATGACATGTGCTGTGAATTGTTGCTATAGCAAAAAAAAAAAAAAAGGTTTAATTGAATTAAGTTGAAAATCTGCCCAAACGCTTGTTAAAATAACAGGTTTTTATGCTGTGAAATCTTACAGTAGTCTGTAAGGAGCCAATAACACCTGATTCTCTCTGTAGAATCATTGGTTTACTGTCTGCAGTGTCTCTGAGTAGGACAGATTTAGCTCATTTTAGCGTGAACAATACACACCTCTGATAAAAGACTATATCTTGTTATTATTTCTGATTACAACAAGACCTTTTGTTGAGTTGGATGGATTCTTAGACTTACTGTGATGCTGGAAAATCTCTCTCTCAGTCTTCAGCTTTCTAGCAGAGGCCTGGTTTTAGGCCAAAACTGACAAGGGCTTTTCACAGTTTCATCCAATTTGATAAAAAAAACTCAAGTTCCACCTGAAGAAAAATAACCCCAGATCATGATGCTAACACCACCATGTCTCGCTTTAGATAAGATATTTCTTTGTTTTACAGCAAACGTACCGTTTGGAGTTTTTCGACTTAAAATCATAGTACGGTTTGATCAGATTTTTTCTATCGTCTGCCTAGTGTTGGGAGATTTTTTGTTTTTGGGACAGTTGAAGTCTTTTGTGGGCCAACAGATCTTCTGTACCTGTTGGCAGATGTGAGCTAAAGATAGCTGATTGCTGATATGTTTGTTTATGGTGTGCATGCTTAACCAACCAGGTTATTGCAGCTATTTTTTTTTTGTGTGTTTTCGCAAAATTATGGTTGTTTTTCACTCGATTGTACAGGATACTGGTCAAATTATTTTTCAAAAAGTTTTGCAATGATTGATCATCATCTTTCAACAGTGACGTAAAGGCATCTTATATAGTTTCTTTCCATTGAGTTTCCCTGCATTTATGTAAAATGAACGCATTAAAATGCGAGGCTGTTCTGAAGTCAGTGCTATCTTTGTAAAAAATATCTTTACGCAGGCAGTTATCTAAAGCTATCAGTCTCTTTTTGTCATTGATTTCACAACTTGAAAGGAAACCATTACATTTTCTAAACATGAATACTTTGCCCTTTTTGATCAGTGAATAGACATGATCACTGAAATTATTCCTCCAAAAAGAAAACTTCCTAACTGAATTTTTTAAAAGACCTTTGATAATTTTACATGCAAAAAAAAAAAGACAACACAGTCATCACTATGATTTGCATTTCTTAAGGGTGAGCCAGCAGGTAATCAGCACCGATTATTAATTTTTTTTTCTCCTCGGGTCAGAATGAACTGCATCTTTAATTAGTGTTTTTGAATTTGTGTTTTTCGAGGTTTCTGGAAAGAATATGGTTGCCTGGTTCGGAGAGATAAGCTCGGCGTCTGTATAGCCCCGAGGTCCGTGTTTCTACGGCAGCTTTGATCGGCGAAAAAACAGTGAACACTTGTGTACCGTTGCCATCTGAGCTGCTCTGTATTTTAGCCGTCTTGTCGGGTGCGAATCCAAACCAAAGCTCTGCCTCCGAGGGAATTTGACGATGAGTCAGAGATCTAGCAGATTGTATTTACTCCTACATCATGTGGAACAAGAAATAATGAGGAATTAGCTAAGAGCCTTCTCTTTTTATAGGTTAATCTCCCAGTTCCAGATAGATTCAGGCCTAATGTTTCATCATAATGCAATCTTTGGACTCCGCAGCTGAATCGTGTCCTCAGCCCTTCAAAGTTTGAATGTTACATTTTTTTCTTTCAAGCCAAAAAGGTTTCTGAAAAGCTAAGGAATGACGAGATGATGGGATTAACAGAGACGTGTGTGTCAGAAAGTGTGACTGCTTGCAGAGAAAAGGCTGCTGAGGATTCATAATAAAGACCGTCTGGTTGTTAGCTCAGCCTACTCCTCTCAAGCTAGTCCTCAATGATGAATTATTTCTTTAAGCGAGTAAGTTTGTGAAGCTGCAGCGGCATTGTTTCATTACTCAGAGTGGTGGACAATCTTGAGATGAGTTTTGGCTTCGGCGAAGGATAACTGGTTTCGCTGGTTTGGTCTCCTTGCAGACGATGGGAAGCTGTCCATGGAGGAATTCCAGTCCTACTTCACTGACGGCGTTCTCACCGACGAACAGATGCAGGAGCTGTATTACTCCATCGACAGGCAGCAGACAGAGTAAGCTCCTCTAACTCTCTTTTTGGATCTCCTCCAACTCCTCTGCTTTCTGCAGCACCTCCTGCGCTTCTGCTGCCAGGCAGCAAGACTCATATTCTTCGCATTAACAAGGAATATCCACAAGGAGCCTATAGTCTGGTTTAGAAGCAAGGATATCTATTTAAAATGCAGTGAGAAGAATGCAAAAAAATAAAAATATCAGGCTGTTGCCTTACAATGTATGCCCCAGTTTCCTTCTCTGTCGTCGATAAGAAAAAACGCAGAAGATGAGGCAATTTATTGCTCCGGCTGTGCAAGAATCTATCCAACTGTTTGCAGCACACAAGTGCAACAGGTCACAATCACTGCTTTTCTCTTACGATTCGTTAACGAAACCCCCAAAGTAGATGTTGTGTGGAAAAACTAAGATATTCAGAATAAGGATATGTGCTCATTACAACAAACACAGCAGAGGACTCCTTTGATTCTTATTCTACATTTCGTGGGTGAAATAACTAGGCTAGCCTGCTGTCCATTAGATGTTGGTGGCACATGAAAAAGAGTTAATAAACTTTATGAAAAATTAGATGTGAGGCTGTAGAAAAATGGAGTATAGACTGAGAAAAGGGATTTTAAGCACAGCTGAAACAGAAATCCTGACGTATGCCAGGAGTCATAGTGCCACTAATAGGAGCTGCAGTGGCTGTCAGCATAAAACGACCCAAAGTGCACCTCATTACTTTGGCAGAAATGCTCAAAATACACATGAGCAGCTAAATAGGAAGCGCTAGACAGACCTTCTCTCAACAAAGCACTTTTTGAACACAAATCCCTAGGATTTTATAATAATCTGGAGCCTGGGCCGGTATGAGATTCTCACAATAACCCTGGGTAAAAATAACACAATTTCAAAGCTGTTACATAAATTGAAATAGAATTTGTTTTTTCATAGAACAGAAAAGCAACAATTGTTTCTACCGATGCTAATATAGTATTTAATTTAACAACCATCATGATGTGATCTATACTATGTATTAATAGTTATTATGTTTTTGATACATAGAGTAAAAGCAAAAAATATTAATTACACACCGGCTAATTTTAGTCGTAATGTCTAAGGTGCTTTTTACGCAGAATATTCCACTTTTTTGTGGCTCTGCTCTTTTTTTTTAAGTAACACTGGTATAAAAAGATGATGTTAAGTGGCTAATTATTTGCTTAACAAACATCCTGGTCGTTGCCAATCTAGTGGTAAGACTTCGTTCTTATGAAGAGTATTGGATGGCCCTCCTTTAGTTGCCACACCAGGACTTCATGTGTCTGTTCACCTAAAATATTTCCAAGCAGCTAAATTTGTCTTTATTGTAGGTAGAAAGCCAGCTGTCAGGCAGTGCACAGAAACTGGTGGAGGAGGGGCAGCAGTACATTGATCTATGCTCTTGATGTCCTGTGACTGTGGAGTTCAGTCTTTGTTGTGATATACAGAAGTATAAATTACGGTGGCCGACAGGTGCAAATGCGCAGCAAAAGAGAAAACATGCAAACAAAAAAAAAGACACGCGCACAAATTAAATGCGGCAAACAAAAAGCAAATAAAATGCAGCAAACAAAAAAGAAGACACCCCCGAATGAAATGCAGCAAACAAAAAGAGAGACGCAAACAAATAAAATGCAGCAAACAAAAAAGAAGACACCCCCGAATGAAATGCAGCAAACAAAAAGTGTTGAAAACGGAAGTGCGGTCCGTGTACTTTCAGGCAATTCGATTTTTTTCCAAAACAAAGCCGTTTTTCCGTTTTTGTCAACACAATTTAGAAACGGAAAACCAGAAAAACTTAATGAAAAAAAACGGCCCGTTTTTCGATTTCGCCAATTCTTTTTTCCATTTTCTTTTTAAGATTGAAAGACGAAGACGCTTTCACGGCTGGCCCGGAAGTGCAGGAAAATATTTCAAAATAAAAGCCTAGATGTACACGTAACATAATGCAAGTCTGAAGAAAAAAAATGAAGCGGAGAGATTTCTTTTGAATAAAAAGAGGACCTTTTTACGTCGCAACATGATAGTTTATTGTAGATACATGAGCTTTATTACATTATTGTGTGTTTTATTGGTGGAACATGAAACACAAAGGCTGATCAAATGCTGAATACAAAAATATGGAAGCATTATTTGAAGATTTTTCTCATCAAGCAAAACCCACCTTCACATATGATTACTGTCTATACGTGTCTTATTTTTAGTGAACAGTATATATTGTTGAAGCTAACAGAGAAACAAAGTTGTTTTTATTGATTTAATTGATTTATCTTCACCAACAACAAAAACAAATAGGGGAGACCGGGGCACTTTTTACACTCATACATAAATATTGGAATCAAAACACCATATATAAAAAACATATGTACCAGATGAAAGAGCAAAGTCTCAGGTATATATTTTGTATTCTGGTATTTTTCATATCTTATTCCTGTGCAGAGTTATAAGCGATCTAATGGAGATTGTCACCATGTGACAAGTTGCCCCTCCGTTTTTTTTTCATTAAGTTTTTCTGGTTTTCCGTTTCTAAATTGTGTTGACAAAAACGGAAAAACGGCTTTGTTTTGGAAAAAAATCTAATTGCCTGAAGGTACACGGACCGCACCTCCGTTTTCAACACTATTTGTTTGCTGCATTTCATTCGGGGGTGTCTTCTTTTTTGTTTGCTGCATTTTATTTGCTTTTTGTTTGCTGCATTTAATTTGTGCGCGTGTCTTTTTTTTGTTTGCATGTTTTCTCTTTTGCTGCGCATTTGCACCTGCTGCGCATTTGCACCTGCTGCGCATTTGCACCTGTCGGCCACCGTAATAAATGCATTAGTAAAAGAAATGTATTTGAGGTAGTTGTGCATCAATATTGTGGCTTTTAAAAAAAAAAAAAAAAATATATATATATATATATATATATATATATATATATATATATATATATATATATATATATTAACTCCAGGTAATCCTTCTCAGTGAAATTGAACAAACAACTGCAGCTTCTAGTTTTTAGTGTATCAAATAATTACAAATAACACTGAATACTAATTTATTTCGAAGGTACCATTGAAAAACGTCCAAAAATCGTCCAAGACATTTCTGGGATATTGAATAAATCTCTTTCTTTTTTTAATGAATTCCGCTTAATGATCATTTGTGTGTATTCTAACATCATAAGGACATTATTAAGTACATGAAACACATGCGTTTCCTGAGATTTTATTAAATGAGCTTTCTCTTGAAGGAGGATTAGAGGAAAGTTTTCTAATTTCAGTATCTAAGTTGCATTTAGTCACCCCCCTCCCACTGCTCCCTATAACTCAGCTATTGTGACCAAACCAACATGCTAACCTGAGAAGCTACCAGCAGAATTGGAACCTATGTTTAATTTTTGGCCAAATTTCATGTTTTTCTCACATGATCTTCATTACACTGAAAACAGAACTTGCGAAAAGTATTTCAGGCTTTTGAGTTTTGTCTCCTGATCTTCCCACAGCAACCTGGACATAGACAAGCTCTCAGGTAATGATTTCTCCTGACTTTCTCATAACACCTAGTATATCATTTTATTTGTAGTTAACATTTCATGGCTTTAACTGCTCTTCACTGATGACCAGCAGTGGTCAACCACTACTTGCAATCAGTGCTGACGTATTTAGCTCCTGTTGTGAATGCTGCTGAAAGCCTAATTGGAGTTTGTGTCCCACAGCGTACTTCTCTCCTCATCTGGGGGAATATGTCAACGTCTTGTCTGCACTGGAAAAGCTGAACGTGGCCATTTTAAAGGCCATGGATAAAACTAAAGAGGTAGGAGATTAAAGCTTTTGTCTGTTCTTTGAGCTGAAGCTGACACAGAAATATAACACAAAAGCTTTCACGACGTTCATCAGCATCCTCTACCTCCTGAAGCAGTTCATTAGCACCCTCGCTGTCAACTTTAAACATCCCAGCATGACTCTCTTGACCTGTTGTGACGTCTCTTATCCTAAGCGACAATACACTTTCAAACATGAGCTATAATACCCTTAAAAAGAAGAGCCCTGCTAAACATTTATTTTAATTTTCGCTTATCCCTGCCACTTTTTTCTATTAATACCCGGATAAATCAAGTACCAATTATTTCAGTGCCAATTTGTATAAATAATGCTCAAAAAGCAAGGATAGTTAGTTTCATTCACTTCTGCCTTTGCTTTCCCCCCTTTAATTCTGGCACTATTTAAAGGAAAGCACACTTGTGGGTTGAACAGCCAAGCACTTCTTTTATTGGAGGAAGTGTGATGATGTGGGAGGGCATCCCCCTGGTATGAAAAGCAAGTTTAACAGGGTATAGGAAATCTGAACGTTTTCTTATAGGGATGGATCATGTTGAAGAAACCAAAGTCTCTGCATCCTTTCATTTTCATTCAGATGACGAGGCAAGGCAAATTTATTTGTATAGCACGTTTCAGTACAAGGACAGCACAAACTGCGTTACATGATTAAAACAAAGGAAAATAAAAACAGAATAAAAGTAAAAAAAAAAAAAACAGTTGGAGGAAAATGGAAACTAAAAGGAAATATTAAAGATTTAATGTTGGACTACAAACTAATAATGTTTCATTAAACAGTTTAACTAGAACAGTCAAAGGCAATCCTAAACAAATATGTTTTTAATCTTGATTAAAAGAAACTCAGGCCATCAGCACTTTTACAGTTTTCTGGAAGTTTGTTCCAGATAAGCGGAGCATAGGAACTAAATGCTGCTTCTCCATGTTTAGTTCTGGTTCTAGGTATGCAGAGCAGGCTGCAGTCAGAAGACCTGAGTGGTCTGGAGGGTTGATACACTGATAACAAGTCTGTGATGTATTTAGGTGCTAAGCCATTTAAGGATTTATAGACTAACAGAAGTATTTTAAAGTCTATTCTCTGAGATACAGGGAGCCAGTGTAAGGACTTTAGAACTGTGGTGATGTGCTCTACTTTCTTAGTCTTAGTGAGGACGCAGGCAGCAGCGTTCTGGATCAGCTGCAGCTGTCTGATCCACGTTTTAGGCAGACCTGTGAAAACATCGTTGCAGTAATCAATTCGACTAAAAATAAACCCATGGATTAGTTTTTTAAGATTCTGCTGAGACATCAGTCCTTTACTTCTATACATTTTCTTCAGGTGATGGAAGGCTGACTTTGTAAATGTCTTTAGATGCATTTGGAGGTTCAGGTCTGAGTCCATCACTACACCCAGATTTCGGGCCTGATTAAGTGGTTAGTAGCTGAAATAGCTGAGACTGTGCACTAACTCTTGATCACTCCTCTGTTGGCAAAAAATGTATTACTTTAGTTTTGTTTTTATTCAATTTAAGAACATTTTGGCACATCCTTGCATTAAGTTCTTCTAAGCATTTACTCAGTGCTTGAACTGGTTCATAGTCACCTGGTGACATGGTGATGTAGAGCTGTGTGTCGTCTGCGTAGTTATGGTAACTGATGTTGTTATTTACTATCTGAGTTAGAGGGACCATGGGTATATTGAATAGGAGGGGACCCAGGATGGACCCTTGGGGAACCCCACATGTGATTTCTGTGGTCTCTGATGTAAAGTTACCTACTGACACAAAAATGTCCCTGTCCTTTAAGAAGGATTTAATCCAGTCGAGTGCTATACCAGAACGGCCGACCAAGTTTTCCAGGCACTCTAAGAATGGAGTGATTAACAGTATCAAATACTGCATTGAGGTCCAGTTGTACCAGGACTGTGGTTCCTCCTCACAGTATTTACCCTGTAGCAAATACTGTGACGTAATCATTCAAAGCATGTAATAAAGAGTAGAGAAAACTGAACAAAATGTATTTAAAGGCTAAAGAAGTGGATTTTGCATATGGCCCATTTAAATGTTCACTGTTAGGTGTTGATGCAGGTTTTTAATTTACAAACATGCCTGATGCATTGTTTAGCTTTTTAGTTTGACAGTCAGACATCTGTCATCATAGAGTTGCATTTAGTGTCGGGCAGTCTTTAGTTTTAACAACTCTTTCATTTGTAAATGCAGGAGAAGATGTTCTGCGTTTCCATTCATTTCAAAGATGCAACATCTTTTCTTATACCTGCATTTATAGATAACAAGACTTGGTATCTGGTAACATCTCCTGCCACGGCTTGTGTTCGTTGCTATTTAGTTGCCCATGAAATCCTGTCGAGGGCCAGTTTAGCCAAACACGTGATACTCTATGAGATGGAGTAATGGGTTTATGTGTCTGCCCCAGTGAGAGGGCAATAATCATCCTGGTAAAGGTGAAGCCAGAAGAGATTAGAATCAAAGAACTTTCCCACAGACATAATCGTTAGCAGAGCCCCGTCTGCATCGACGTTCAGCAACCCTTTGTGTTGAGCCAGCTAGTAAGTAATTTTAGAACTTGGCACGGGGGAACGGTCCTGTTTGGATGAGTAGACAGATGCTTGGATGTTATAATGAGGTGTTTTTTTGTCCTTTGTTATGCAGCAGTTAGTTTTCACTGCAGATACAGAGGATGGAGGGTAGCAGGGAGTTACAGATGATGATTACCGAGGGTGACATCCGCCCAAATAGTCCAGCCGGACTGACGTCAGATATCCTCTAAAGAACACAGACCTGTGGTCATGTTTGAACTCATATTCTGATGGCATTATTATCATCACAGGGGTTTGCTTTTCTTTTCCCTTGTCTCTCTACATCTCCAGCATGGTCTCCCTCTCTGGCTGTTTTTTCTTTCTTTCTTCTTCCAAGGCTTCCTATAGCTCATTCATTTTTCATGTTGCTGATAGTTGGTAAGAAAGCACTTTTGCACAGAAGAGCAGACCCTATTTTTAGTGTTCATGAGGTCAGACTTTTTGGAGAAACTGCTAAACGAGACTTAAGACTGGGCGAGGGGAAGGATATTCACAAATTCACTCCTAAGGGCAATTTAGTAGCCTATTAGTCTAACCTTCATAAAGAAACCTGGAGTATCCACGTACCAAACAGAAGGACCCCAGTCCAGGATTTGAACCCATGACCTTCTTACTGCAAGGCAGCAGTGCCAGCCGGTCCTGAGCCTTTACTGAACCTGAGCACTGGGGACAGGCGTTAACCACCTGCAGGAAACCCGGTGTAGGTACCAGATTTACTCGGGCTGCCAGATTGGCTCGGGTGCTACCCGATGACGTCTACATATGGCAACTCAACTCAAACAAACTAGATTATGCGCCCGCGGTCTCCATTTGTTACAAATCAATTTTATTTTGTTAATTTACGGTTATTTTCCTGTAAATTAGTCGAGGCATGAAAACTTTTAACATCATTTTGGAATACTTGTGTGGTAGTCTGACAATTTAATCGGTAATTTTGCAGGATCAAAGAAGTTACAACCTTAGAGAAATTTAATTCCTCCAATTTTTTTTTAAGTTGTAAAGGGAAACTAAACCATAAACTCATTTCATTTTTAATAAAAGTCAGCAGCCAAATTTAATTTTATCACGGCATTCATCACTGTAAAATCAATAACGTTCATTCCTCCTTTTTGTACTGATGTTGTTCTTTCTGATCACATGTTTTTTTATTATTCCAGATGAAATTGTGATGAATTTGATTATTTTTTTATTGTGGTATTTGGTACATTTAAGATATATGCTGGATAAATTAGTCTGGCTAGCCCTTCCATTTTTGTTAACAATATTCTTCCAAACATTGAGCCAATTGTCAAATATTTGTTTTTTTTTATTTATTTATTTGTAAAATGGCTTGAATATTTGTTCAAGCTTTTGAGAAAAAAGAAACCGCTAAATTAATTTAATAAAATTGATTCGTTACAAATGCAGACCGCGGGCTCTATGTAGTTTGTTTGAGTGGCGTTGCCATAATGTGACGTCATCGGGAGGCGCAAGGCCCACGGAGAATCTGGTGACGTCATCGGGAGGCGCAGGGACCACGGCGATTTTCTTCGTAAAATTGTCCGTTTACAAGCCGCAATCCTGCTCTCGAATAAAACCTACACCCCGCTATAATTACTTTAGTAAGTTGTCCAGACCAATTACAATATTTTGCGCAATTGAGCAAACGTTAAACCAACAATGTATAGTGACGTCATCAGAAGACGCAGGACCCGAGTCAATCTGGTACCTACACCGGCAAAGACCTCGCAAATATAATAAATGGATTGACTTATCGCTGAAACTGCAGATGTGCTAAAGATACCAGCAAGAGTTTTTGTATTTTAGGAAAATACTCAGATTAACATCCTTATGATGGCTGAAAAACATACTAAAACAAAGCATCTATTCTTTGCTTTGCTGGCTTGCAGTGACATAAAGCATGTATTTCCACTGCGGTGTTGCTGCTCGCCTGTTTCAAAGTGATAAGGGGGAGAAAGTGATACAAGAACAAAGGTTCATTGTTCCTGTGGAGTTGCTTCTTTACTGCTGAGACAAACGAGCATAAAGGTTTTAACAAGCTTGGCGGTCATTTTTCAAACGATTCCCTAACATTTTGTGCGGTTAAACTCAATTTTGTCTCACCACAGGCTGCAA
Source organism: Fundulus heteroclitus (assembly GCF_011125445.2). NCBI lineage: Eukaryota > Metazoa > Chordata > Actinopteri > Cyprinodontiformes > Fundulidae > Fundulus > Fundulus heteroclitus. The sequence continues at coordinate 15,866,851 of NC_046361.1, forward strand.
GTGGGAATGATGACAAAAACTGTGCTGGGAAACAATTTATATTTAACTGCAGCAACGGCATCAGCAGCAAAGCTTAATGGGTTATATCAGTAGAACTCCACTGGCTTAGATTCACAAATCTTGGGTAATCTAGAGACCAACATATTCACATGATAAATATTTAATTGTAAGGGTTTGTCTAGTCTGTGCTTGATTTGTTTTGGTATCTTAAGTTTTTAAAATTTTTACAAAAAAAGAAAGAAAATCTGTAGTCAATATTTTGTAGAACCACCTTCTACTGTAATTACAGCTGCAGGCCTTGAGGGGTATGTTTCTATTGGTTTTGCACATCTGGACACTGAAGTATTTGTGAAATCTTCTTTGAAAAATGGTTTAAGCTTAGTCAGATTTGGATGAGTGGTTTTGAGCTTCAGTTTTCAAGTCTTGCCACAGACTCTCGATGGATTTAGGTCTGGACCAGTTTAACACAAGAACTTTGATGTAAGCCAGTCAGTTGTAACCTGACGCCGCCAGATAGATTTGCTTCGCATATCCATCTGGAAACCTTCCGTTGAAGTAATTTTGGGAAGGAGCGAAAATACTGGTTAGCTGATTGGCCTATGTTGGTGATAGACAAGCCAAATAAACCAATCAGATCAACGAAGCATTTGACGTACTCGTCAACATGCTTTGTCGTCGCTCTGTTGACGAAAACACAACCACAAGCCAAGCTACTCTTGCTGCTGCAGGTAAAGGCTCGTTAGCTCAGCAAAGAAATACTCTGTAATGCCGATAAAACTTGCTCGATAGCCACGCTAACGCTAGTTTCATCGGCTGAAGCCGCCATGTTCTTTAGACTGAACTGTCGCGCTTCTCGTTGCGTCACACCTCAACCCGCCTCAAAGCCAACGCTGATTGGACGTTCGTTTGGTGAACGGCTCCAAATTTTCTTTAACGGAGAGTAGCCAGACTGATCTGCGAGTGAAACCTTGAAAGCTCGCGAGATCAGGATGGTCTCACAAGGCTAAGTCCGTTGTAGCTCTGGCCGGATGTTAGGATCTTATTTTTTATGCTCCACATATCTGGAACAAACCCCCATAGGACTGTGAAAGTGCTTAAAATCTAAGTGTATTTAAATCAAGATTAAAAACCTATTTGTTTAGAGTGGCCATTGAATGTTAATGTATTTGTTTGTAGTCCAACTTGTCTTATGTCTTAACCTACTGCTACTATTCCACTGCAATGTGCGTTCCTCTGTAATGTTTTCCTTTCCTCTGTAATGCTTTTTTTTGTTAGTTTTTTCATGGACGGTACTATTGTGTTAGTACTGAAAAGTAACCTGACTCTGGCCAGATGGATTTTGTTCTGCAGAGCTCCACATGTCCATCTGGGATTGCTCCTATGGAGATGTAGTTCAGAAGGAGGGGCATTATCAAAAATCCTTGCACATGATTGGATAAACCACGTGTCCGTCATCTTTACTGACATGCTACTTCAACCACTCACATCAAAACCAACCCGTTGACATTAGGGAGGAACAAGCTCTTCCCAAACCCGGTTGGAAGAAGGGTGAAAACATAATTTCCACAAACAAAAGCCTTTAAAGCCGTTCTCTGGTGTTCTTTTAGAGTATTAGTATTTGGTAGATTGGACCACACTGATGAAATAGCAGCATCTATGTTACTGCTAGCTTCCTCGCTGCGAGTCGCCATTGTTGACTGAATCCAAACAGTCGCTTCTCTGATCCATTACAAAATCCCGCCCAGTGATCCTGATTGGCTCGTCCATTTTATGTGGGATTGAAATCTCTCCCAATGGCAGCGATTCCAGATGGATGTGTGGAGCCGTGTGGAACAACAATAGTGTTTAGCATGCAGACCAAAAAGTTAATTTTGAGCTCATCTGACCAGAGCACCTTTTTCCACATGCTTGCTGGTTGTTCAGCTGCCAATTGGTCTTTTTTTAGGCTTTTTTGTCTGTTCTTTGATCTCTGCAGCTCCTCTAGAGTTATCATGGTCCTCTTAGTTGTTCCGCTGAATAATACTTTCCTTCCCTAGCTTCTTGTTTATTTCTTGGATTATATGGTGAGATGTCCAAAAGCTTGGGATAAATTTGCTGTTATTATGCTGTTTGTTCTCTAATTTTCTCTAAAATAGGTCACACTTATATTAAATAACACAGACAACCTTCCTATATAATAATTAGGTGATTTTCTGAAGCAATTGCTTGAAAAGGAATTTATTTTAGGGCATCAAAACAAACGGTAAATAAATAAGCCCTTTTGTATCGTTTTGCCTCCACGTTTTGTTTATGTGATCTATCACATAAAAGTCCAATAAAACACATTAAACTTTGTTTATAATTTGGGTTGACTTGACAAAAGTTCAAAGCTTTACATATGGGTTAATTTTAGTCTTTTTGTATGATTTGCGTCAGCATTTAGGTACTGGATATTCCTTTTTGATTTCATCAGTTGATTATTAAAGTGCATAAAAATGAAGTATAATCACTGTTGTTGCAAGGAATTAACTGATAGACTGTCTTGCCCAGGCATTGACATTTACGATCCATCTCCCTCCAAAAATGTTACTGGGAATCAGTTCAGAACTCGGTGCTGTCCAATTCAAAGCCGTCCCTCTTTTCCTTTTCCTACCGTTTTCTGCTAAATCTTGGATTGTCGCCCTGCTGAAAGACGCAAGGCTTCTTCTTCAGATGTAGTTTTCTAACAGTTGGTAACATTTTATCTCTGGAATATCAAATTAATTTCCTTTGAATTTCTCATCCCTCTGATTTAATCACACCCGTTTGTGGTGATGGCGCTAAAACAGCCAAACAAGCAGAAAGTAACTTTTTGTTACTGTGCACTTTTCCTTTTAGGCTTCATTTGCTCACGGATAAAGAGACAGATTAACTGTATTTTCAATGATTTAAATTGAGAAGCAGGTGACATTTTGTTTTATCTCACTGCATTGTTTAAATAATCTTAATTCTTCTGTGTCTTTAGGAGTATCAGGGCTCGTCAGTACTTGGTCAGTTTGTCACTCGGTTCCTGCTGAGGGAAACCTCCTCCCAGCTTCAGTCCCTGCAGTCCTCCCTGGACTGTGCCACAGAAGCCGTCCACGACCACGGCTGCACTGGGAGGATAGTGAAGAAGCCCGAGGACCTTCCCATCCAGAGGGTCACCAAACGACCCAATCGACGCATCCAGAAGAACATGTGTCTCTCTCCTACTGACCCTTACTCTGGCATGCTCACCACAGGTACTCTCCAGGCGAATCTGAGGGAAAGAAAAAGTAATATTGCTCAGAAAAGGTTGGCTAATACTTTTTTTCTGGTGTCAGGGGTCAGCGTAGAGCCAGAGAACCCCTGGGGCTCCCAGATCAACCAGCTGGAGCAACTCATGGATAAACTGGACTGTGAGGTTGGTGTATAGTCAGCTTTTGCCAGTTCCCTTCCAGCATTTGTGTCTCATAGCAAGAGCTTCATATTTAGCAACCTTCCTTCTTTGCCAAGACGGCTGAGTTGATATTTTATGTTGTTACTATCAGTAACATAAAGTTTGTCTGGATGCAGTCGTATAAAAATCCCCTTAAGCCTTGCATGGCAATATTTCTGGAGTTTTTCATTAAGTCAGAGAGACAAAGTGTGCCAGGAAGACTATAATTTTGAGCCAAAAGCTGTCTTCCCTGGGAGTACTCCACTTTGGAAGATACAGATTTTAAACCAAGCTGTGCTGTTATAAATAAAAATACTAAAGAATCTGTATCAGACTTATTGTTATTGTTTAGGCACACATTTTATCGTGAAAACATCACAGATATTGCCAGAATACTGTTGTGCCATTACACACTGTTTTACGTTATTTAATGTTTAATAAATAACTCTCGGTCTGTTAAATATTGTCCGGTGAATATTAGCCCAAACAGCTAACATTAGGACAATAGTTGAAAGGGATGATTCAAGCACTGGCGATGTTTTAACAGCAAACCCTGCACACATATGGAATAAATGAGTGACAACTTCTCTTTAAATTCAAGAATTTATTAACAGAAATAAAATGAACATTCAGAGAACATCACTATAGAATGCTGTTTATCTGAATTAACACTATATTTCAACCAACAAATCCTCTCTGCTAGGCTAGCGAAACTTAACTAAAACTACTAAGCAAAATAAAGAGAACAATAGCTAAGGGACTATGTCCACACAAAAGAAATAAAAGATAAATAAAATGGTTGAAAAACATCATCAGAATGATTCAATGAATCCTGATTCACTGCAGATCCAAGTCAGAGAACCATAGTTCCTCTTAACCCCTTAAGCCAAGAGAGTTTCTGGAGCTATTTTCACCTAAAATGACATATGTGATATAAATTAAGTACAGCTCCAAAGTCATAAAGTGTAAATGTAAATGTTAGTTTTTGTATGACACAACGGCATTAAAGAATATTTTTCAAGTGGAACCACTATTGGAAATGTCACCATTTCTGATTTATAGGAGATGAAACAAAGAAAAAAAAAATCTAAATTTTTGAGCCGTGCGTAAATTTCTTCTAAAATAAACACTGCAAAACGCCATGGAAACCCCTTTGAAAATATAAGAGAAGCCTCAGACTTTATAGATCCATATCCATAACTACAACAAATCTGGACTGAATTAGTTGAAGCATATCTGTTCCATAAAGGTTTTAGTGGGCAGTGTGCCAGGCGATGTGATTTTGGCACAACTGTGCCAAAACGGGCGAAAACTGTGCCAAATGTATTTTTTTCCCCCATAAAAGGGAATTTGGTTAGATAAAAATGCAGATTTCCATTGTAAGACACCTTTTGCATATGACAAAGCCTTTGGTCATAAGGTTTACCCTGTGTTTCACCAAACTATACCGTTGTACACAGCATAATATCAATAAAATGAATAAAAAATTAGATGAATTGTATAATTTTGTGTCCAAATAGGGATATCTGGTTACGCTTTATCTGAAGGGGTGTACATAAGACTGACAATACACTGTCATAAACATGACATAACACCTGTTATGAACAAAAATGACTCTTTCTGAATGTTTAGGACTGTTGTCAAAAATTGTCATTCGGTAAATTATGACACTATTAAAGCAAAGTTGACATTGTTTAAAATGTCTTTGTTATGACAACTTGACATTAACAGAGACAAGGTTAAATTTAGGGCTTGATTTGGGATTAGGTTAATTTAAGGGCTTGGTTTGGGATTTGGTTAAATTAAGGGTTTGACTTGAGGTTTTGTTAAATTAAGGGCTTGTCATAACAAAGACATGTCAAACAATGTCAGCTTTGCTTTAATAGTGTCATAATTTACCGAATGACAATTAATGACAACAGTCCTAAACATTCATAATGAGTCATTTATGTTCACAACTGGTGTTATGTCATGTTTATGACAGTGTAATGTCAGTCTTATGTACACCCCTTCAAATAAAGTGTTACTGGATATCTTTTAATGAAAACAAGATTTATCAATCCCAAACTGTCTTAAAATGTACAAAAGTGTAAATGTAGGTACAAGTAGCTCAATGTCAGAGTCACCACATCTTTTTAAAGTGAGCCCACCTGCTGTAAGAGACAGTCCGCTGGGGGCCTGTAAAAGTCTCACAATTCAGTAGCTTTAAACTTTAGTCTGACTTTATTCCTCATGGCTTGATTGCACAACAATACATATATGATGACATGCACAAAGTGCCAAATGGATGTTCTCTATATGATCCCTACTTCAGCCAGTCCGTATCTAGATGAAGTGAAAAGCAGATAAATGATTTGATGGAGAAAAGCTGTTCCGTGCTACGGTGGATCTATTATTTTTGATGTATCTATTTTAAACTTCTATATTAATTTGGAGTACAGATATCAGATTTATTGAGCTTGCCTGCCAGCATGTTAACAATGACATCACAGATCTCTGTCATTTATGGGATCATTTTAAAAATAATGTCTGTGTTTTGCTACAGAACATAAAGCAAAATGTGTGCTCCATTTCCAGAGCCCACGTCTTGAACCTCTAAAGGAAGACACTTTGGCAGGGACATATAAATCGGTGAGTCTTTAACATACGCAGATCATTCTATGCAAAATGTTTCACAAACATACAGTAGCCTATGTAAAGTTCAGGTAAAAGGAGCTCAAAATAGGGGGTGAAATTTCATTATCTGAGAAAGATTTTGTGCTAAAAATGTAACAAACATGTGTTGTATAGCCCATAGTCCTATCCTAACTTGTTTTAAAACAAGTGTAGTAGGTCCCCTTTAATAATAGGAAGTTTCTTTCACAGCTTAATTTATGGTTGATTTTCTGTAATCTCCTCTTCTACTAATCATTTAATATATTTTCTATTCTAACTTGCGAAAAAACAACACCAGGTTGTTTATTGAAGTTGTCATGAATGCCAACTTTGAGCAATGCATTTTAAACATATTGAACTCTACTAAATAAAACCAGTTTCAAATACAGAATTTGGACAGACTTAACATTCAGTTTTGAAACTTATCTCTGAATATTTTATTAGAAAGGAAATGAGGTGGTTTATCTTCATAATCCCTTGTATTGTTTCATATAACGAGTCGGTTTAGATCAATCAATGAACTTGGAGTATGTACATATATTTGGAGCCTTTAAGCATAATCTTGACCCTTAGTTTGCTAAAACACAAACGGTTACTTCTAGAAAATGCTGTTTAGAGCTAAAATGAATTATAAGTATACAGATAGAGCAGTAGATCTCCAATCGGTCAGCGGTCCGTCAAAGCGTAAATAAGGAGTGTGTTAGGGGTCTTTTGTTCACAAAACTGGGGGAGATAAACCAAAATACGTTACGCACACTTCAAAATAATCAACTCAAATGTCTGCTGGACAAACACAAGTACACATGCAAAAAAAAAGAGACAAAAAAACAAGCCTATCCACACTACTTACAAAGGTCCCATAAATGTGTTTTCTATTTTAGTGCAAAGTTTGTAAAGAAAAGAAAAAGAAATGTCTACGATATTTTATAATATTTTGCTGTTCATGGCTAGAAGCGCATGTTGGCATTATTTTAATCTTCTCCTCAGAACATTCTCCTGGTCCAGAGGCAGATGTCTGTAAAGGAGAGAGACGTGGAGCCGTTTCAGCAAGCTCTCAAAGTCTACACAGATGCCGCCAGCAGCCAGCTGAACAACCTACAGTATGTCCTCTGTGCTGTTTTCGCCTCAGGATCTCTCTCTGATTTCAAGCCTCCATTTCAAACTGCTTCAGTTCCCACAGATATACCGCCCAGAATCACTCCCACTGCCCTCATTTTCTCGTTTTCTATTTTTATTGTTCACCAGCATCTCAGTCCAAAACCTGCCAGACAGATCATGCTTCATCATGTATGAGTTTTGGCAGGACCGTCTCTCCTGGATGAGGTATGCTACGTTTTTCTTTTATTTCACGTTAGACTATAAAAACATTTGCCAAACACACGGAGCTGCTGATAAATTCCCTTTGACATGGACTAACAATTTATAGTTTTCATCTTTGTTTTTTTGGGTTGTTTTTTTTACAGCTTCCTGCAGTCATCCATCAGCAAGACCTTTCAGCGCTGCATCATTGACTCGCTGGAGGAGCCAGAAATAGTCTCCACTATGCTTCTCCCAGGTACAAACTGTTAAATGTCACATTACTTAAAGTTCCCCATTAACCGCATATAAATTATGGGTAAAAATGAATAGTTTGTGCGTGTTAAGTTATCAATAAATCTGTTACTAGTAATGGAAGGGACAGTTGTCATTACTTGTTTAAAAACATAGTTCAAGTCGGGACTTAGATGCCATGTCTCTGTGGGATTTCTAACCAACCCATTGTGGTTAGACCTTTGAACCACCAACTGAGGTAGTGATGGCGCAGTAGCAGACGACTAATTTCTTTTGTTAGACTAATGACACCAACGCTAAAAAAAAAAGGTTTTGTTGATTTAGGGTGTCTTCACAGCTGCCTCGTTGAATCAAAAAACTAGCTAGTTTGCTCGGAAGGTCTGGTTAATTTCAGGAAATGTTGATTTGGATAGACGAAGAAAAGTCCGGCCCTCCTAAAAATACGGGTCTCGTTATATTTCAGGTGAACACACCTCAGTAAAATGTGGGTAAACACAACCGAAGCAAAGGTGCGTGTAGCAGGACTGCCGGAAGAAAGTGAGGAAAGTGAGGACGGTTTTAAAGCTCTGATAGAAATATGCTCAGGTCGAAGTTTATTGCAATTGCTGGTACATAAGTACTGACAAGAGCGATTAAGTTTTCGATATGATTAGCTGGAAAATGGAGGTTGTGGTATTCATTCATTCAGAAGAGCAATGGCACACAAAGGCACCGCCGTAAGGAATCCGCGTCACGGCGGGGTCCTTGGCAATCGAAGGAATGTGCGTTCTTTTGGCGCGCAAGGCCTCAGTCAACTGTTCCCGATGGACGATTGTACTGACACTGTAATTACGATTACAATGCAAATTGCAGTTGACAATATTGATTGATTGATTGATTGATTGATTGATTGATTGTTTGATTGATTGATTGATTGATTCATTGATTGATTGATCGAACATTACCTCGGTGCCACCTCAGGTGAGGAAGAGATTATGTCTGTTTCTTTTAACAAACTGTATTACCAAAACAAACCTGTACCAGTGGACCCCAGTCGAACTGAATCCCAGATCACGCCCAGTCTACCAGGCTACTGGGTGTGGAAAACCACCTTAAAGTCTGGCATTACTTGACCATGAAAACGTGAATCCAACCTCCCTGTAACTTTTGAAGTTCAGCCTGATCGACATATGCCCCACCTTGATCCTGATATCAAATGAATCGAGAGCAGATCTGACAAATCTTGCTCCAGACTATTCTAATTTTCATTATACCTGTTGTAAGTGTTTTTCTCATTATTGCTTATTTGTAAGGCCCATTCAGAGGCCAATGCAGTAACACGTCGCTTCATTTTCCAGCTTCCTGGTGGATAATGAACAACAACTGAACAAACATCACGGCTGCTTGAAACACGGCGAAAGCGGAACAAGGAAGGAAAGACTTCTGCATCTTTTTTGGTTTGATACTAACTTATTTTTTCTCTTTCTGGCATGACTGGGATTGGCTTTGTAGCATTTTCTTTTGGTTATAAAAGGACAGCTGAGAAAAAAATGTGCAACACCATAAAGCAAACAACAATCTCAGAACGCAAAAAAAAAAAAAGCAAGAGGTAAAATCGGTGCTTAACTGAGCAATCAAGAGCCTAACGATTATTTCACATTCACTGGCACATTTCAATCTACCTACCTTTTTGAAACACAAGAGAGATGATTAAAATAGGATATGCATGATTCTTTTTTTCCCTAATTGCTCGTTTTTTTTCCCCCTCTCACAGTTGCATCTTGTAGTAGATAGATATAACGGCAGCAATGGCACAACAAAGAAAAAGAGACACAAAAATAAAAATGTGTTTGTCCATACATTACTTTTTCCTCCATACTGATAAAAAAAAACACAAAAAAAAAAACCTAGTGCTTTGGTTTACTCTGTCCTTGTTCTCCCTGTGCTGATGTGCTTTGTTGTCTCCCTCAAAGCTTTGCTACCAGGCGTGGTTTTTGCAGATAGGTCAGAGAGCCATCTCATAGCGCACAGCTACTGAATAATTATGGTCTGCACCTGAACTCTTAGCATCTGTGTCACTCCTGCACTTTAAAAATATATCTATGGAACATGAACATTATTGTGAAGAATGAGATTTTTGTTTATATTATTGTTATTATTTTGGATTGTCTTTTGTAAATTGCAAAATGAACCTGCTGTTTAGAAAAGTCTTAGCGAAGAACAAGCCACCAGAGTTTGAGTGTACTGTTACTCTCAACATTAAATAAGTAAAAAAAAAAAAAAAGCCATTACTCTACATATGTAGTGCATATTCAACAGAGTTTAAGGATTAAAAATATTAAAATAAAGTTTTATTTTGGAAATAATGCTGGACCTATTCTGTGTCATATTATATCAGAAAGAACCCCGGTTAAGATAGTGTACATAGATGATAAAAGCTGTAGGACTGATTTATCTGTTGTATAACTCTGGTATATGTACAGTGAATTAGTATGTAACATTTGGGATTTAGTATGTGGGAATAAATGTGTCCACTCATTTACTTGAAGTGCTTATCCTTTCTTTAGTGTTATATGCAGTTATGTGGATTCTGTTTTGGTTGTTATTTATTTATTCATTTATTTATTGGCATGAATTAAAGTTTAACTGACATAGAGGACGGTTTCATTGATGCCTTTTCTTTTATGTGACGCGCGGATTGAAATTTATGTAAAACTGCCAACAAATACACTGATTAAAAATGGAAGTTATTCCCTTTCCTCCCTGGCTGTCTGAAATAATTGGTTAATATGAGCTCACCGTTTCACCAGCCGAAAACTTTGACGAACTGTGACTGAGCGCATTGAATCCACAGCGGGTTTGTTATATAACCCAGGTGATCTGTGGTGTGGACCCTACGGCAGCTCTCAGCTCAAAGACAACCAGAGAAAGATTCAACTATCCGACACAGAGGTGCCTCACCGCTCACAACGTCTGTTTCTGCTCTAATTGTAAATTGAAGGGAGGCTGGATAGGAGAAAATAATTATTTGATTAGGACTAGACACTCTGGGTAAAAGGGTATTTTTAATTTAGCAATTTAAACATACTATGCTTTATCCTCAGTGCAATGGAGCCAGATTCATTTACCAAGAAAAACCAGAATTGGTGGGTCTGCTACTGATGCCCTGCCTTTTTCGCAGATGTGAGCGTATTTACCCTGCTTACGCATGGTAGATGTGAAAGGGTCTGGTGCAGCAACTGAGACATTTATGCTGCCTGCATCATAATTCATGCTGCCGGGTAAGTCATGGTTGCGGGAGGCAAGTCCATGGAAGAACGCACAGCACAAGCTTGGCAGCAACGCTCCGACAGCCAACAGGACCTGGATAAAATCATCGGATCCATTCTCAGACCCTAAACAGGTGGAGAAAGGTCTGCATTCCTCCTGCTGCACAACATGATCACTTGCATTTGGCGAGAGCATGCAAGTGTTTCCTGGAGGATAAAGAACTTGATATCATTGACTTCGTCTTCTGGTCTCCTGATCTATGTAAAGCCAATAAAATATATCTGGGACATTATGTCTAGTCCATTAGACTCTGCCAGGTTCTTTTCTGGAAGAGCCTGTCTGCTGGAGCGCAAACACGCCACAGAAATCTGTAGGGAGAGGCTGATCAGACATGATTAAATGTTTTATCTTTTCTGGATTAATTTATTTTCTAACGTTAACGTTTTTTTGCCACTGTCAATGATTTATCGTAATATTCTCAGACCGCACATCGCTTTTCTAACACAAGGGGGCACTCTCGTTTCTGAACAATTTCATTGTGCAGCTCTTCGTTTAAAGCATTAAAAAGCAGCTTTTTAATGCTTTAGTTGATTTTATTTGCTACCGTTGCCATGAGGAATCGCGTTATCTGCGATCCATTGATGAGGGCTTTTTTCACGCTCGTGCTTAACTTGATCGGCTATTCTTTCTGAAACGGGACCCTGGTCATACTGTGGGATTATCAACAAATTTAAATGGAGTTTTTCATTCAAACTTCCCATTTTATAAAAAAAAAAAAAAAAAAAAAAAAAAAAAAAAAGACTGCCAGGTTGAACCTCAGACTTTCCAGTGACCCAGTGATACCCAGATTCAGGTCTGAGTGGAGATTACCCAGGACACCAGCAGTATTTTCAAGGATATGAAATTTTGGCAAAATAGATTACGGTCTGCCACATTGTTTTTGAGGGAATAAATGGGGAAAGATGATGGATGGATGGATGGATGGATGCAGAGAGGATTTAGCAAGTTTTTCATGCATGCAACAAACATATTTATAACTCTGCTTTCTAACCCAGACAGACATTTTCCATATAAATGTGGCCCCATTTTAAAGGGGGAAATAAACATTTTCAACAGTATATGATTGATTGACAAAAAAAAACAAAAACATTGCTACAGCAAAGAAATAATCAACCAAACACATATTCCCTCACCTTTTATGCTGAGTATATATTTGAGCCAGTATGCATTATTCTGGCTCTGTATAGATGACAGAATATTCACAGTAAATTGAGTTTGAAAATCAATAACCATGTTGGTGGTATTATCAATCCCTCCCTGTAAAAAAGAAATGGTTCAGATAAATTAACTATACTCTCAACATTAACATGAGATTTATACTGATGAGGAATATCTGCAAACTTCTGACCTGAGCTGCATAATGTACCGTACACATCAATGTGAAGTCAGGTGGTTAACGCAATAACATCAAGTCATATGACAAAGGTGATTTTTTTGTTTTTGTTTATTTAAATATGATACAATCTGTAAATGGATGCGATTTGGTGTTTGGAGCTTATCTACGTTGCTGTGTGCTCAGTCGGAGACGAGGTGAGATGTATTTGATTGGCTTGAGAGCCCAAAAAAAAAAAAAAAAAAGTAATTGTAACAACAAGAAGACGCTGCGTGCAGGAGGGAAATTGAGGTCAACTGTCAGGGAGTATTGATGTTGAAAGCAAAAACACTCAAGTGGAAAGCCTGTGCTCTGATTTCCTCAAATTGAACACGCACACACACACACACACACACACATGGTCACCACCAGCACTCAGGTCTGCGGCAAGCTGTAGCATAACACATGGAGGAACTGATGAGGTATTGTTACATGCAGTTTTTTCCCAAAGGTAATTTTGTGACATTTGATCAGTGAAGGATTACCAACAGCCTGAGGAAGAACAAGGTATTTCTGGAATTAGAAGGCGTTTGCTGAGTCTAACCAGGCGGCATTGGCTGGGAGCTTTCATGGCCCACACATAGGCTGCAGCCCCGACTCAAAATGCCAAACAGAAAGAGGAAGGACGTTGATTCACAAAGTATATGACGGCGGATCTCTTTGAGATGTTATTTCCCTATATTGCTGGTGCTGCTCTGAATGAATCAAAGTTAACATACTTCACACAACGTCACATTTTTACAGTATAAATAGCAATTTCATGTTTATTATAAGGTCCCATGCCTGCTTCGGATGACTTTAACACAACTCCTTGTTGTTCGTTCATTTGTAACGCTAACATAACTTTGGGTAGATTTGATACTTCAACATTGAGCCAAAGGTTACATCGCTTGCTCTGACCAACAACACCCTGGAACCATTTCTATTTAAAGAGCACAAACAGTGCTGATGGTGAAGAACAGAGAAAGATAGAGACTGGTATGAAAAGCAGAAGAACATAAGCAACGTAGAGAAGAGAGTGATGGTGGGAAAAGAGTCCAAACGTACAGCATGATCAGCTTGAAGAAGCAGAGTGGGAGATCAGCAGGAAATATGAGAAGTTCTGTTGGAGAAGAGGCCTGCAATCAAAGGAATGATGAAAAGAAACATGAAACAGAGAGAAATGCCAGTGGGTGGTGGAGAAAAGGGAGTTTTTTTTCCCTTTGAAGAGAACAGAGACCATGATAGCAAAAGTTGAGAAGAAAGAAAATGAAGGCATAAGACATGAAGGCATAAAAACCTTTTGAGACAATAAATACTGAATGATGCAGGCTGTGTGGTGGTGGCATAAAAGCAATGTATGAAATATCAGAAAAACATGGCATGGCAGGATATATTTAACGGCAAATATATACAGCGTACGGGTTATGATGATGTATTTGGGTGGACAGGTATCTCCCGTCGCACAAGTATTCACATCCCTCGAATGTTTTTACATTTTTTTCCCACATTACAACTATACATTTCTGTGTTTCTTTCTGGCTTAATGCTGTGCATAATTGTGAAGTGGGAGAGAAAGGAAACGTGGTTTTCAAAATGTCCTGCAAATAAAAACTGAAGAAGTGTGGCCGGCATTTGTTCTCAGCCGTCTTTGCTATGCAAGGAAAGAAAGTGGTGGCAGCGTCGTCCCTGTGGCTGAGGAAGTTAAATACAGGGGAATCATTCAATAAAAGCTGTTATACGCTGTCCTTCCAGCAGGGCGGCGACACCAAACATTCAGCCAGAGCTGCAATGAAATGGTTTGGATTGGAAGTGTCCAATGTCGCTCCTCGAGCATCAATGTCCCACATGTTTAAGATGTTTCCCTGGTTCAGGGCAGCAGGATATAACAAATGTTTCATTACCAGTTCTCTTTAGACCTGGGAGAAATGCTGTGGCGGCTGAATCAGCTCTGTTGGTTCAGTGACACTCGTCAACATACCCATGAGAATGAAAATTGGACTTCCCTGATTTAGATCAGAGTGTTCTCAAATGCAAAAATAAGTCAGCCAAATTTTTATAACTAAATTGACATCCTGAGGCAGGACTTGAAAATTATTATTATTATTATTATTATTATTATTATTATTATTATGAATAATAATAATAATAATAATAATAACAGTGTCCTGTCTAGCAATGTGGCAATAGGAATTGATGTCTCAATGCCAGATAGAGCTCGACAGATTTTACTTTCACAAGTGGAGCAAACAGCTTTCGCCATAGTGCTCCACTTGATTTATGCATGTAAATAGCTTTATTGTGATTCCTGCAGGGAGAATTTCAAATTATATGGACACTACAATGGGAGAGTAAAGGAAGAACAAGAAGAGAAAAAAAAGAAAGAGAAGAGGTGAAAGAAAGAAGAGATAAAAGGGAGAGAGTGATAAAACATTCTCCGTCTGCTCCATCACCTGGAAAGAGAGATGCAAAAAGAACAGCACAACCAACAGACATAAAGCAACAGATACAATCGAATAACACCTAGATGCCATTGCTAAATCATATATATTATTATTTAAGCTGACATGTGTAAAGTGAAACCTGAAAAAAAGTGAAAGAACATAAATAAATAAATAAATAAATAAATAAATAAATTACAGGCTTTTCTGAACAATTAATACCTGGAACCCTGCACCTGTTTAAGTTTAAGGATAAACTTAAGAGAGCAAACTGTTGAACAGATGTCATCTAACAACAAACTGCTGTCTGTGTTTTCAAATAGCTTTTTATTCAACTTAACTCATTCCCCTTGATTCTATGTTTTCCTTATTTGTTTGTTATGAAAGTATGATTAACCGTATCAAAGGTTTCTTTATGTCTACAAATATGCTGACTGCAACTTTTTTTAAATCTAGAACTTTGGGTAATTTCTTCACTGTCTCCATGATGACCAGTGTTGTAAATCCATATGGTTTTATTCTTTTCCAGAAATTGGTTCAGTTTTTCTAAAGTGCTGGACATCCGTGGAATTTAGGACACAGGGATATCATTTGAGATCTCATACTTATCTGCATTTTTGTGTAGCGATATTATTTTGGCTCTGCATTTTTTTTGTGTGGGAATGACCCAGTTTGAAATGATAATTTACAGATGTACTGTAATGCCTTTGAAATTCCCTCAATAGAAATGTCTCACTAATGCCATGTAAGTGAATAGATAAAATTGAACACCATACGCTGTTTCCTTATGCTTCACAGCTGCGTGCCACATGGTGCTGGTTGGTCCAATAAAATCTTAATGAAACACATTTTAGTTGATTTTATTCAATTTATACTATTATACGTTAAAAGATTAAGTTGCATGTTCTGTGGATGTAAATATAAACCAGTGAAAGCGTCAGAAAGCCATGAAGAAGAGATGAATAACGATTTTTGTATGATTTTTTTTTTTTTTTTTTTTAGGGTAAATTTACAACATTCAAGCTTGTTTCAGTTTTGCACTTTAAGTTGAATGTTAATGTCGAAAAAGAAAAGTGTGGGTGGAGAGTAGTCTGAATTGGGTTCTGGGGATGTACCCCACCTCATACATCGCACTCTATATGCCAGCCGCGGGTGATTCCAAGCCGGCGTGCACCACATCCACCCGAGGAGCTGAGAAGCTGCTCCCCCTGGCTTCTCCTGTGACAACGTGCACGCTGTTGCCCATTATTTCTGTTCACTCGCTCACCCACATCAGGTGATACCCTGCTAGGGTAACTATTGGCTCTTGTCTCAGACCTTCCCCGAGGTGATTGGTTGAGTGACGAGCACTCTGATTGTGACCTCTACAATGAGCTTCCACCCACACCAGGAAGTGTGGACTGATCAGTCTGTTATATACGACCAAAACGGCGAAGCACAGACTTTATGGTGCAAGCGTGATTTTTTTTTCAAACAGTTATGGTAGGGAGAAAAATTATTTGCTTATTGTCATAAAGCCACTATTCATGATCCTTTCTTGTTTTTTCAGTCAATATTGCCAAAAAACATTGAACGTCTTCCGCAAACTCGTGTACAGCAATGCATGCTGGGAGCGGAACCTATGCGTCATAGACATGTGACCAGCATTAACTGAACTGTCGAATACGTTCGCTTTTTTAATAATTTTTGTCAAAAATGTTGACTTTCTCTCTGGTATGTAACGATTTATCATAGCTTATTAAAGAGACACAGCTGAAGAATAGGCTACAGAAGAGATATGTTTGAACCACCGCTTCTTACAGAAACGTAACGCCAGTCCGTCCGCCATGTTGTGAGTGGCAAGTTCACGCTAGGAAACGGGATTTTTACCAGATAAAAGAAACACCAGGCGTCACGGTCAGCTCATTTTGATTACACATTGTCATGAACAACAATGTCTGTAAATCATATGTTAGTAATGGTAATCAGTAAAACACAAATGAGCAGTATCTGAGAATGAAACCAAGTCTTAAACCAAATATAACATAAACATACTGTATTTAGCTAATATATTGTAGTCTTAATTTGATCAGTTTTACTTGGAACAAATATACCGTTTTAGCCAATATATTTTTCTTGTCTCAAAAAAGTAACCTATGATAGTTACGGAAACGCCACATTTCCCATGATGCCTCTCGGGCATGAACTAGTTTGTTCGTATTTCCCACAGAAAGCAATGACTTCCTTAGAAAAAATTGCAAATAAACATGTTATGCAACAAATATACCGTTTTAGCCAATATATTTTTCTTGTCTCAAAAAAGTAACCTATGATAGTTACGGAAACGCCACATTTCCCATGATGCCTCTCGGGCATGAACTAGTTTGTTCGTATTTCCCACAGAAAGCAATGACTTCCTTAGAAAAAATTGCAAATAAACATGTTATGCCGATATGTATTTTATTGGCATAACCTTATGGGAGGAGTAAAAAAAAGTGTATGAAAACCGTAATGTTGAGCAGCTCGAGTTTACGCTGGTATAAAAATGCTGTCATGACACTGTTCATCCGGGGCATTCAGAAGGTTTGCAGTCTGGGCTACGTACAGAGAACCTAGTTTCTCATCAATTTGCCCAGGGGAAAGTCCCCGGACCCGTGGCAGAAAGTGCTCTGGATTAATCCAGTGTTGACTTGTGCAGCTCCATCTGTAGCTAAGACGTTCATGTGAACAGAGCTTGGAGTACGCATGTCGACCTTGTCAGCGTTGATAGTAATGCAAACACTCTGCAAGTTACGTTTCAACAGAACGGGGCTCATTCTCCGAATGCACCTTTTTTTTTTTTTAAATATATATTTAAATAAATTACTTTTATTTATGTAATTAAATGTATCATAAACATAAATAATTGAAAAATTTTTATATTTATTAATTTATTGAAGTACTATATTTATTTAAGCTTTTGCTAGGTCAGTAGAAGTGCACCAGACAAAGGAAAAAGGTAAAATATCTTTCAGAAGGGCCCATACCCATTGAGAGCTTTCACATTTTGTCATATTACATCCACAAACCTAACAATATTTTCTCCAGATTTTATGTGATTTACTTGTGAAGTAGGGAGAAAATGATACATGACTTTCAAAATGTCTTACAAATGAAAGTATTAAGCGCATGCATTGAGCCTGCCTGAGTAAATGTCTCAACCCTTGTGTGCGCAGCTTCTCTTCCAGTATTTATCCTTAATAGGCTCCACGCATCTTCCATCATCCCCAATTCGCTTCACTGTCACTTGAAGAAAAGAAGCATTGTTGGAAATTTTCATTCAATAGTTTATACAGAGATAAAATCAACCTATTTATAAATTCAGTGACATTAAAATAAATTTGCTTCTACTGTATTTCATCTGAGGGTATTTAAGTAAAATGGGTTGAATAATAAATACACTTTTAAAACATTAAAACAGACTTTTAATTTTTATTTTATTTTGTTTAAAAAAAATGGAAAGGTTAAAGACCTATGGATACCTTTGAAAGGCAGTGCAAATGTTAACCACCAGGGTATGTCTCTATCTTGTGGTTGAAACTGTGATGTGCAGCCCTGGCAACAGCATGCAGACTAACTGCAGTTTTGATGATTTAAGTGCCTATTTGACCCCTTATTTTTTTTAACTTCTGTCAATCCTATTGCTTTTAATCATCACTTATCGGCTCACCTTCTTAGTTTTAAATTCGGAAACTGTGTGTTTATGTTGCTATGACTTCTGTTCCGCAACAGCTCCGATGGTGTTGTGCAGGTTTAACACCTTTCTTCTCTCTATGAAGCCATGGATAAAGCATAAATAATTGCCTCTATCATTAGTCAGCTCTTTCTATGTGATGAGCATGGCCCCTGGGTGTCCATTTTCTATGGTTTCACCTTTCCGGAAAAAAACAAAGACATCATCTTCACGCTGTCGCCAGTAGAGGGAGCTCCACCCCTGCAGCATCCATCCTAATTGGCTCAGACAACACAGCACGCAGCTGACACACACGGACCATACCTTCTGCCACAGGATTAGGGCAGCAGACCAAAAGCTTACATAGTCACGTGACTCTCCTCTCCAAACGGTCCCTTCTTGCAGCCCCCTTCGCTTCGTGCGCTATCCCATGATTCACTCCGAGTGGGCGTAGGCACGAGCATCCAGCAGCATCACTAAGTTTCAGCTCCTCCCTGCTGCCTGCCTGCTGGGAGTGGGAGACCAGGAGGATCAGGGTCAGATAAATTCCAGACTGAGTGCAAATGAGAGGACAATCGTGTGCATGAGTGTGTGAGAGGACAAATTAGGCTTGGCTATAGAGAGAGAGAGAGAGAGGGAGAGTCGTGAGTGTGTCTATGTGTGTATGAGAGAGAGAGAGAGAGAGAGGCAGAAGGTAAACCCAGACAGGACGAAAGGGAAGGAAAAGGGAAACAAGAGGTAGGAGAGAAGACAGAACTCACAAAAGGAGGGAACATGGCTGAGCCGGAGCTGAAATCGAGAAGCAGCCGGGAGAGTGTTGCTAAAGCAGTGAGCCAGGAGAAGATGGGGAGTAAGTACAGTTTGTACTCACACTCCCGTAGACGGCACATGGCGCAGAGCTGCATTATTCCATCATGTGCTCTGATGCAACTCTGTCTGATGCAAGACTAGACAAAAGCAGCGATGATGTTAACTGGCCTGCAGAGAGGTTGTGCTTTTTGAGACTCGTGATGCTAACAGGTGCAGAAAAATGGCAGGTGCATGTGTGTATCTGTAGCACTGTAGTACGCTGACAGACATTAAAAAAAGTGGGAGAACCTTCTGAAATAGATCAATATTGAAAATCTTTACCTTTTACACGTGTCAGAATCTATCTAAATAAGTCTCATGGTGTTTTGTCATGTCCGATCTTCTCCTGCACTGCTCTCCTGACTTCACCAGCGGCGGAAGGAGCCTCCAACCAGGATGGTCTTATTGTGGAGCAACCAGAATCCCCTTCAGACCCCATGGTCTCTCCCCCCACCGCCGCGGATCCAACGAACAGCCCACCCGAGAAGGGCGAAAAGATCAAGCTCAAACGCAGCATCACCCTCTTCAACGGCGTCGGGATGATCATAGGCACCATCATCGGCTCGGGCATCTTCGTGACGCCAACGGGTGTGATCAAGGAGACCGGCTCTGCTGGCCTCTCTCTGATCATCTGGTCTGCCTGCGGGGTTGTTTCCACCATGGGAGCCCTGTGCTACGCCGAGCTGGGCACAACCATCGCAAAGTCCGGAGGCGACTACACGTACATCCTCGAGGTATACGGTGAACTGGCAGCCTTTCTGAAACTGTGGGTGGAGATGCTAATCATTCGGCCATCGTCCCAGTACGTGGTCTCCCTGGTGTTTGCCACCTACCTGCTTAAGCCCCTGTACCCAACCTGCCCTGTGCCGGACAGTGCGGCCAAGCTCATCGCCTGCGCGTGTCTTGGTGAGTATAGGGGGAACCTTTCAGATGTATTGTCACTCTTACTGTTTTTAAAAATAATTTTAAGCGGGCTGTTTTTCCCGAATTCATGATTCTACCTATAGTCGTGTGTTTCCCAACCTGTCGCAGCTTCCCTGACGTTTGTGAACTGCATCAGTGTGAGAGCAGCCACCAAGGTCCAGGACTTGTTCACGGCATCCAAATTACTAGCTCTCATCATCATCATCCTCTTTGGCTTCATCAAGATTTCCACAGGTAAGCGCCAGTTCCCTACCCCCTCTTGACTATTGGAGAGGTTCCCATTGTTATTTGTCACCTCAGCTCCCTGGCTACTTGTTTACTAAGCATCTCAGTGTAATTGTCTTACACAGCATTTCAATTTTATGCCTTGGTTTTTAAAAACGTGCAACGCCAAGGACAAGAAGCTGAGTCAATTTGAAAAGTTTGAGATGTTCAACATCCACATAACACAACATGCTGGCCTATCGTTTGTTTGCAATCTCCTATGACTCGCTCAAAGCCACAGATTGGTGAATCAACACGAACATGTCTATCTTTCACGAGGAAACAGTATCTTCTAACCACATTTATCTTAGCTATAGATCAGATTAAAAAAAAGGTTTAGTCTACTTTTCATATTAAATTGGTTGGACTGCTATTTTATGTTTTGTTTTAATGCACATAAACAAATGTGTTTGCATTAGTTTAAAATAGTCCAGTTTTATGTTCAATGTGTTGTTTGTGTTTTGAAGATTTTTAAGTGGCCCAGCTAGTCCTGACTTCAATCAGAGAGCAAACATGTGAAGGGAGTAGAGATCAGGGTGATGGGGAGGGAGCCTTCCAGCCTCAAAGACATGGACCTCGTCACTAAAGATAAATCATCCGAATCCCATATGGGAATATAAAAAAAAGTATGTTCTGTAATTATAACTAGGGTTTATTTGCTGCAATGCCAGTAAATATAATTGCAGTGATAATTAAGAAGTTTATATGTATTTTTTATTTATTTATTTTTTACAATTATTCATTATCTTTAGAGAGAAACCTTTTTCATTTCAACCAGAAACAAACTGCCTGGTTAAATAAACTTAAAATATCTAAATCTGCCAGGGGAATTGCTTCACTGAAGACAGGTGTTGACAGTATCTGCACTATTCTGTTATTTCAACGATCAGTACAAGTTTCTCAAGCCAACCGTGATGAGGAAATAATCAAAGTGCCTAATCCCAAAAATCTCCTTCTGTGAGTTTTATAAGTTTATTTCTCAGTTTTTTTGACCGTCATATTTAGACGTAGAGCCTGAGGTATTTAATCTTTTGTCTTTAATTGGGAACAAATTTTTTGATGCATGCTAATGAGCCCAATGAAGCGGACTGCTGTCCTTTCAGTTCGTTAGCACAGTTGCTGAGTCTGAACACAGGGCCAGTCTGTCTGCAGCCGGCTGGTTGAGTCTCTCTGCGCGGCCGTGTGTCAGTGGGCGAGTGGCTATACTTTCAGGCCGCATTCGCCTGTAAAGCTTTTACTACCATACTCCTCTCATCTGTACAGAATTTATACTTTCTGATGAAAGTTACACGTTTTGATATGACCCACCTGTTTATTAACAGTATTTAATGTTAGAACCACAGTATGTGTTTCCAAGAATTGTTGCAGATGAAACAATACCGTAATGATAATAATAAAAAAAAAAAAGACGCGGGAAGAGAATGTGACATCTGCTTCTTTCCCTCCTTTTGGAAGGCCACACCCACTGCCATTGTCCCCCCGCCCCCACTAAGTTACCATGGTAACGAAGTGGCAAAGCTCTTTGAGAGCATGACAGACAGGCCGAATGGGCAAATAATGCTTACCGAGCCCCAGTTAGAATAAAGTTATTTCCATCTGAAAGCAACAGGTAGAGCAGGGTCACACCAGGAGGGAAACACAAACACACATTCAGTACTGCTGCCATGCCGTTGCAACGTGTTTACTTTTCTCTTTGTAGATTCAAGGTTGTTGTTTTTTTTTTTTTTTTATCACATTGATATTTCTGCTCACATTTAAATGTCACCTGGGCTGGAGTTCATTATGCTTTTCCACATTTAAGGAGATGCTGGTTGAACGTATCAAGTTGTTAAAAGAGGAAATTAAAAAGGCCCAGCGGGCGTTTTGGTTAACTTAGGTCTTGGTTCAATGCGGTTAACCTTAAAATAACGTCTGTGCTGATGTTTCTCAGCAACAGCAATTTTTCTAGCTTTTTCCTAGCCTCGACATCCTGTGAACACTAGCTTCATTTGAGTCATTGCTGAAAGAAAGAGTATTTATGGTCAAATAGTTACCGGCGGTCTTCAGGAGAGCTTGTATGAAAACGACTGTACGCTCACTACAATAATTATTTGCTTATGGTCGCCATATGGCTATAATTAAGAATCAATTAATAAACAACCCCACAGCTTTCAAAGAAGTGATTTGCCAGAGTTTTAAACTGCTGCTTTTCTACCTTCAAACAAGTGGTAAAATGTATTTTTGTTTAATTAAACATTTTGTCAGCTTGTGCCCCTTTCAAAACTATTTGCTGCTGCTTGTTTAGCTTCTCTTAAGTTGCTTTGTTCCTCTGCCACCACAAGGGGAGCTGAGGCCCCATTTATGATTTAGCTCCATATATGTCTATAAACTACATAGGTCATTGATGTTTTTATTTGACCTGTTTCTACTTTTTTTTCTGTGTCCATGCAGGTGATGTGCCCTATCTGACACCAGAAAAGGCATTTGAAGGAAGTAAAATGGGAGTGGACAACATCGTGTTGGCGCTGTACAGTGGCCTCTTTGCTTTTGGTGGCTGGTGAGAATTCATTCACAGTTGATTGTCCGTTTGTCTTTTCAGCACACCCAGCTGCAATTCTTCTCTTGTCCTTTGTTTCCCCACAGGAATTACCTGAACTATGTTACCGAGGAGATGATCAATCCAGAGAGGTGACTTAAAAGTGATGCAGGTCGATTTCAGCACTTTACCGACTTGTCTGTGAATATTACAGGAATGGCATGGCTGCCCTCATCTGTGAATAAGCTTGTCTACCATTGGTTGATTGCATGGGGATGAAGTACAATGAGACACATCAACAGTGACTAGAATTGCAAACACTGGATGGCATGACATTAAACACACATTAGCTCCCACGTCTGAAGATTTCCCCCTTTGTTTTGAAATTCTGGTTCTGCAATCTTGCTGTTTAATGATTATTTCCCCCTCCCCTCAACAGAAATCTGCCCTTGGCCATCATCATATCGATGCCTATAGTCACGGTGGTTTACGTTCTGACCAACCTGGCCTACTTCACCACCATCTCTCCTGAAGTCATGGTTGAGTCTGAGGCGGTTGCTGTGGTACGTATGATTCACTTCCGTTCATAACTACAGATTTTTATTTCACCCAGATAGTTTTATTCACAAAATGTCCACTTCACTTCACTTCTCTGTGCGTGTGTGTGTTTTTGTTGTCATGCACTGATGCAGAGTTTTGGGGAGTACCATCTCGGCGTGATGGCCTGGTTGATTCCTGTCTTTGTCGGTCTTTCCTGCTTCGGGGCCGTCAATGGATCTCTGTTTACTTCAGCACGGTGACTAAAGCATAATATTGACATTATTTTTTTATTTTTTTTTGTTTTACGAGAATTGGAGGGGGTTGCTCCAAGATCCGCGGGTGGAAACTTTATCCAGGCGAATGGCTTCAGTGGAAAATAACTACCCGTTTCTCCACTAGGCTGTTTTACGCCGGAGCCAGAGAGGGTCAACTCCCTGCCGCTCTGGGACTGGTTCACACAGACTTGTTTACACCTGTTCCATCCCTAATCTTTACAGTAAGGCTGAACTTTTTACTTAGAAAGATCAGTGGTGATTACAACCTGGTTTATTTTTTTTTCTAGGTCTGGATAAGTATGGAAAAATAAAACTGAGTATGGAAAAATGTATGATTCTCCAGATTTTTCTTCTTTTTTTCAAAATTGCATTGTCCTAATAATGCTTAATAAGTTTATTGTATTGATTTATATTATATCACATGCTTTGATGCTTTGATTTACCAAGCTTGCCAAATGGAGTTTTATTTACTTATTTTATTTACTTACCCAACAATAAAACAAAGCTCATTTTCACAACTTGGCACCAGAAAACTGGGCCTAAAGTTTTAAACTTGACCCTGGTTGATTTAAAAGTACTAAAACTCTAATTTTCTTGAGGCACCAGTAATCACAAACTGTACTTGGAAAAAAAAAAGAACCTTACTTTACTCCAGTCGTTGTTTGAAGTGTCAGTCAATTTGCCAAAAAAATCGGTGAAATGCACTCTAATTTCAGCATAGTGCTCATTCGTGGTTTTTGGAAGCTTACAGATAAGACCTGACAACTACACAAGCAGTTTATGTCTTTAGTTTATTTTCTCCAGCATTTTATAAACAACTCAGAAAAAAAAAGTCTAAGTTTAAATCTGGAAAAGTATGGATGTTTGAAATTGAAAAACACGTTAATAACATTGGATTTGCGACCGGAGAGCACTATTACAACAAAGACAAACATGTTTGCTTAATTTTTTGTGTTTGTATCTGTGCCAGAAAGAACAACCTCCGTCATGTGTTTTTTTTTTTGTGCTTTGCAATAGTGCTTCCTGTCCATGCTGTATGCCATCTCCCAGGATATTTTCTCAGTCATCAACCTCTTCAGCTTCTTCACCTGGCTGTGCGTTGGGATGGCCATTGCCGGTTTGGTGTGGCTGCGCATCACCAAGCCAGACCTCAGAAGGCCTATCAAGGTACGGCCTGAACGCTGCTGCTGCTTTAAACTGAGCACCTTTTTTTTGGAGGGGGGATGAAATCCACTTGAACCTCTGCCCGAGTCTTTGTCTGCTCAAAAACATCAACATGTCGACAAGTTATATAAGAGCGGCACTATTTTTATTTTATTTTTAATGAAAGCACCATTGTATCACTGCTCCTGTTATGAGTTGGAAGTGGAACCACACTGTGTTTCCACCGTAGGAGGGAGTGGCGACTGAATGAATGCGCCGTTCTTTGTTTCCCTCTCATCGTGGGAATATAACCTTGCTTAACAGCGGTCTTTCATCTCCCTTTTGAGGCAGAGTGATCTCAGCCCGTTTGTTTTATAAGATAAACTACACACGGAGAATAAACAGGGATCCCAGTTTTTTGTTTTTTTTCATTTCCCAAAACAATTATGAAACAAGATTTTAAGGTCTGTTGTGTCTCAGTTCAGAACGCCTGTCAGAGCACAAGATTTAATTGCATCAGCTCTTGAGATCTGAGTTCAGCTTTTCTAAAATAACCTAAGTCAACATCTGGAATGAAACACATTGTTAATCTACATAAAGCCAGTAATAATGAGAAGTATGGAACTATAATTAAATTATGAACTGAAAACGAACTTTTTTTTTAACACTGTGGATTTGTTCAAATTAATACAGATAATAATTTGGATAAAAATGCATGTTTTTCTTCTTTGTTTTACATAATTGGAAATATTGATATTAAATATCATATTGTAACATTACAGAAACATTCCAGTAATAATAATAAAAAAAAAACAATAACAAATGAAGAAAAGTGCTTAAAATATTTTTTGTGAACTGTTAAGAAACATATCTGGTTTGGAATAATTGAGATTTATTCTCACTTACGTAAAAATGGTTAAAATCATCCAGAGACATATCATGTCAGCTGTACATGGTCAGAGCATTGTTACCTCCATTTTGGAGAATGTTTGCCGTGCTTAAACATTAGAGATGCAGTTCCGTGTTCCCCTAAATGTCTAAGTGACAATTTGTGGCCTTCATAAAGAACATTTTCAAAAGTAGAGGGGAAAACAGATGTTTCACTTTTTGGAAAATAATCTTTTAAGACATCTGCCAACATGTCCAGACGTGGCTGTTCAAGTAAGCCCACTCTGAAAACAGACTGCAACATGCCAAAATGTTGCCAAAACCCTAAAATATCTTCATAGGACCTACAGCAGACTCCTGCTACAAGTGGAGAAAACAAGTTCCACATTTAGAGCCTGCCCACTGCAGGGAAAAAACATTCAGATATTTCGTTATATGACTGTAGAGTGATGAGGCGTCTGGAATGTTTACATAAAAAATGTGTATGACCTGGAGCTTTTAGATATCATTTTGCATGAATAACAATAATTTCTCGCAAATTAGTGTTTGCTGGAGTTTCTGTTCATGTTAATATGGGAGAAAAATCACCTGTATAGATATGAAAGTGCAAAGTTGTCTTTCCATAGTCGGTTTCAGCCCAATCTCTCATTATTATACAGTTTATTTGTTGTTTCTCCTGTCTGTAATCCAGGCGACAACAATGTTTTGACCCTCTACCCTCTCCTACAAGCAGAATTAACAGCCGGCTCCTTCCTTTTCCCTCTGCAGGTCTATCTTTTCATCCCTGTGACGTTTGTGTTGGGCTGCGTCTTCATGATCGTCGTGTCTTTCTGGGCGGCTCCGTTTGAGAGCCTGGTGGGCAGCAGCATTATTCTCACAGGCATTCCTGCCTATCTGCTTGGCTACAAATGGAAGAAACCCCATATGGTCAAGAAGATGCTGGGTAAGTGAAGTTCTGGGTTTGTTTATTCTAAAAAGGCGCCTTTGTTTGTTCAGAGCAGGCGGACGAGGTCTCTCCTACAGTTTGTTATGAAATCCGTGTCAGCGTATACCTGTACCCACTGTTCGGGTTTATTTTTTTATGCATTCGGTGCGAAAGCATCGGCATGATGCAATATTTTCTTAATTTTCAGACTAGTCGTTGTTGCTGATGAAGTTCAACACAAGATGTAACATGACGAGTTGTTTCTCCTTTAGAAATCTTCACAATGTTCTGTCAGAAGATCTTCATGTCGGTTCCTGAGGAGAAGGACAAACAGGAGGTGGCCGAGTAACTTCTGGCAAGCTTGGCATCAGTCTTCAAATGTTTACATTCGTTTTTTTTTATATAGTTTGAGCACATTATTTTTAGATTTTGTCCTACCAGTTACAGCAAAAGTGGATTTAAAAAAAAAAAAAGTATAAATCTACAAGGTGCACAGGTGGCCTTATGAAATGTCTCCAGGTCTAAAATGTTATCTAAATTTTGCATCTGATTTGTTTCTGCTGCTCTTAATGTGAAAGCTTTTGATAGTTTGGTCCTGTTTAACGCTGGAACATACTTTCATCTTAAAATGTGAATAGATGCGATGGAACCCGGATTATTTAGATACTGCAAATACAGCATTAGAACATGTAAATCTACTGCCCTGCAGGTTTGTTTTCCATTGATAAAAAAAAAAGAAAAGCAAAACACAGAAGACAGTTTTGATTGTGTTTACTTTTTATATCACTAACAATAGAACGTGTCACAGTTTTTAATAGTTTAGACTTCTTTAGAATGTGAAAAACTTTGAGGTGACCTGAAGGCTTAGCATAGCATATACAGATCTATTTCTGTATTTGAGACATGCTGCTAGCCTACATTGGCTCTTAAATGTCCACATGTGCTGCATGATAATAGGAAAACAGAACACTTCAATATTATAGTTGAATATTACGTCACTTAAACCAAATGCTATCCTAGCTCTCTGATCTTGGTCTCTAACGGGTATAACGGGTTATGGAAGTCCATCCAAGTGTCCAAATGTATTATAGGTAAGCAGAGTTCTGATCTGGAAATATTCTAGACTATCCTTTATCACCTGAAAAAAATACTTTGCAATTGCAATATTAGACACAATCATACTTTGATAACAACTGGGACTTGATAAAGTGTGCAGCTTTGCCACACAGCCTTATTAAAGTCCCCTGGTTTTGAAATGATACAGCATTTCCAAACTTTTAGCACCTCAAATTGTGCTTACATTTGTCCTGTGCAACTGAACTGAAAGTCGAACAAATCTGATTAAAAATATAAAAGAGCCTCAATAACCTGTTTAGATAAGTGTGCACACCCTCAAGCTGATACTCTGCTGCACAGCATTCAGTCTTCTCTGGTAGGACTCTACCAGAATCCAGCATCTCACCTTTCGAGTTGTTTCCCACGTTACAGAATTTCTCCAAACCTCTCAGGTTGTGAGGGCATTGCTTGCTCGCAGCCTTCTGCTGGTGGCCACGTAGTTTTCTGTGAGATTTTGTACTTTTGTATTTTTGCATGGACTCAATGTGGTGCTGAAAAAAATGAAATTTTCTCTCCAGGCTCACTTTTCTTGCTGAGGCCTGAACAGTTTTGAGTTAGCTGACCCATAATTTCATTCACTTAGTTAAAAATATCTTTTCCAATCTAAGGAAAAGCAGCCCCAGATCATAATGCTGCCTCCACCGTGTTTCACCGTGGGCATGGCCATGTCTTTGTGCTGTGTGGTTTATTTGCCTGAAATATGCTTTTTGATATGTGAACCAAAATCTCCTGTCTGATTATTTCAGATAACAAACTCTCCAAAAAAAGGATCTGGAAGATTTTACCCATGGCTGGATGTTTATTTTTTTTTGGAAGAAAAGACTTCTGTCTTGCCACTCTGCCCCTTGATCTACGGAAAGTAAACTTGCTACACCTTAAACACAACCAGTACTTGTTGGAAACTTCTCCAGATCCTTCAATGTTTTTCTCGGCCATTGGCAAACTTTTTCTCAAGGATGACTTTGAGCCGGTTCTCCTCTAAAAACAAAGGCTTAAGCTAAAGGAAGAAAATATAAAAAATATAAAAAAAAGAAAAAAGAAAGAGTAACTTCACTTAATTTTAGATTCACTAGACTTGTTTATAGGTGTGAAATCAAGAAGACTGAAAGCTGAGTTAAAAAGGTGCTTCAGCAAAGTTTTAGTTAAAGGTGGTTCACACTTATGCAACCTGGTTACTGCAGCTTTGTTTTTGAACTGTATGGGATAGTTCACGTTAAATACTAGTAAATGATTCAAAATGATCATGCTTTATGATTTATCATGCTGTCATTTTTTGAGGGTCAACAACCTGGAATATTAGCTGTCCTATTTGCACTTTTCAGAGCCACTATATAAGGTCACTGTTTGAAGAGGACTAATAGCAGAGCCGCTTTTGTTTTAACCCATATTAATATTCCTGTTAAGTTACTTTTAATTTAAAACAACTTTTTTTTCATCCTTTCTACTATGACTTAGCACCTATTTTAAATCACAGCCTCTAGAAACATAACACTAGATTTGTAATTTCTACTGTAGGAGTGCTGCTATCCGGCTAGCCAACTTTTTCTATGATTTCACTCCGGTGTGAAACCGAGTTAACTCTGTGTGCAAAGCAGAAAAAGGTGACGTAAAGCACTGGTAGCAGAAGCGAAGCATCTGTATAGTTATCTCTGTAGTGGTTGTATTAGTGTTTGTATTGGAGGTTTTTCTCGTCCGTGCCAGCTTCGTCAGTGCTGATGTTTAACATTTTAGTGACACTCTCAGACCAAATTGAATGTGTAATGACGTTTGGTGACGCAGCCCCGAAAGCCACCCCAAAGAAAGACATTCCCGGAAGCAGGAAGCTTTAAAAGCTTTTGAAGTGTTACCCGCTCTGAAAGCTTACACTGAATTCTGACATTCGTTGCGTTCATGTTGGCTGAAGGCATGAGACAGGAAGACGAGTGCCATCCTACCAACATTTTTATTCTATGATTTTACTCTAAGAATTTCTCAAAATGTCAGAGAATTCAGTTTATTCTCTACTTATCTGTCCTTTTTGCTTGCATTATTGATTTACATGTTTTATTTTCCAGATCAGATAGGCATTTAATAAAACTTTGATAGTGCACATTTCTAACTGCCAATGAGTTGTAACTGTCAAATATTTATTTCTTAAAAGTATCAAAGAATATTTTACACTCACCTAACATCCACAGCAGCTATGAGCACACCACTGAATAGCACAAAGGTTGAAGAAAGACGTATGGAACGCCCTCTTTATTGATTGACCTCAAATAAAGATGAATGCTTTCTGCAAGCCTCATCATATATTTTATGTTGTGCACAAAATACTGTATCTGTATAAAACGTCGCTATATATCTGTAATCACGTTTGACAGGTAAAATGTTATGGGGAATTAAAAATATTTTTAATCTTAAAATTGAGAGTACCTATTATATCTGTTGTATCTCAGTGACCATGGCAGGTACATGTAATAATAAAAGTATTTTCTTCAGAGTTTGAATTGTGGGTCTTTTTATGGCAAAATGAGGAACAGTAATCCTCGAATGTCAAAAATATTTACGTCACTGTTGTATAAATGCAGCCGCCATGTGATGTGATAGTATCAGTTAACAAGACTCGCTGCTGACTGCGATTTCAAACAGAGCATGCAACCCCCAAACACGAGACGGCTCTGATCCAAATGAGGATACCACAGGGTAATTTTCTCAAAAATGCAGTCCAGTATTATTATCTCCCAAACAATCAAGTGGTCGGGTAGTGATCTGGATTTGAAAGCCCATCCTTTCTTGTTTGTCTTGTCTTGTTTGTTGGCTCTCTGACAATGAAGCCACTGAAACCTGGGCCGTCTGGGGAGTTCATATCTGTCTGAGGAGGAAATGAAAGCCTCTGAAAGCTGCTGATGGAAGCAGCATCAGAGCTGCTGGACGCAATATTAGTGATGGGAGATTGGAGAAGCAAAAACAAATCAAAAAATATTGCTTGACTTTAGTGATGTATTTTGAGCAATTGTGAAAGTAGAATTTTTTTTTATTTCTTTGCAAGGGAAAGCAAAATATTTTCATAGTTCTCTTTAAATTATGAGAAAACCTATTAAATATATACTATAAACTA
Source organism: Fundulus heteroclitus (assembly GCF_011125445.2). Lineage (NCBI taxonomy): Eukaryota > Metazoa > Chordata > Actinopteri > Cyprinodontiformes > Fundulidae > Fundulus > Fundulus heteroclitus. The sequence goes on from NC_046361.1 coordinate 15,897,800, forward strand.
ATAGCTAGTTGCTATCATCAATGCATATTATAGCAAAAAGAATACTTAACGAATAGGTATTTTCAAAGAAAAACGTTTTTATGTATTTATTTTTTGTATGTGTGTATGTGTGTGTGTATATTTTTGCAGTTTGGTCAGAATATCACATGGAAATGGGCCTAATTTATTAGTTTTGGGCAAAACAAAAAATGTAGGTCAGACTAGACTCATTGCAATGATAACATTTCACCAGCAGATGGCGATAGAGTCACATTAATCTAGGTTGGCAAACTACTCTAGCTCTAAAAAACACGTAACATGGCAGATTTTCTCGTTCAGTTTCATACTATAAACAACTGAGCTCGCTATAACATCAGAATGTCAAATTGCTCAGTAAAATAACTTTTTGTTCCACAATAATTTAAAGCTTCGACTGTGCTCATACACTAAAATATACATTTCTTTTGGGCGTTAAGGGCGTTTACAATCCTTCCAACAAACTTGCATTTGTGGTACTTAAAATATATTATACCATGGTCTGGGTGAATAGTCGATTCTGATTGGCTGCAGGGTGTTCGGTAAAAAGTGTCATAGGACACCTATAAAAAGTCAAATAGCCTGATTGATCTAAATTATTGTTAGCTGGTAGCAGCAAGACAGTTGACGCTGGTTACCTGGCAACGCCATACAATAAAAATATATATAATAGTCCTCTCAGCCGCTTCCTGTGAAAAACGTACAATTTTAACTGTGAAAAAAACATTAAAGTATTAATAATTGATTTCAGATTTCCTTCTTTCCTAAGTGACCATCGTAGAAGTGGGATAATGCCCGTCAAGGTGTCCATTATCAGAAATTAATGGACTTCGGGGAAGCCTCCTGCATCGTCCATTAATTTCTGATAATGTTTCTGATAATTTCTGATAATGTTTCCGATAATTTCTAATAAGGTTTCTCATCATTTCTGACAATGTTTCTGATCATTTCTGAACAGCTCGTCGAGCATTATCCCTTACATTGCCCACCGAATACTTTACCCAAGTAGTCCTTTACAATTGCTCTATGGCAAGTGATGATGATGGATGACAACTGGGTTTCAAGACATTGTGCAGATTTAGCGCAGACCTACCAAGAAATGGTCATCCATGTAAACTGATAGAGCAGAAGAAGCAAGCATTTATCAGAGAAGCGTCAATGAACCCCATGGTAAGTGGAGGAGAATGTGTCAACACGACATCTGTTTGTTTTGCATTCCACACATCTGGCAACAATGGAAGTTTGAGAAGTCATGGTTAAATAAAAGATAGCCATAAAAGTCCTGTTTGCAAGCCAGCAAACAGCAAAGTGTGGAATAAGGTCAGATGGTCATAGTCAGATTGGGGGTGGGGGATTGGGGGCAGCAGCAAAGGGCTGCAAAAGTTTTAGACACATGTTGACCTATTTGCTAGACAACAAGCCTAAACATACAGTCAGGGCTTCAGTGGATTATCTAGGTCAAAGCAAATTCACGTGTTAAAAAATTGTCCATTCAAGACACTGATCTGAATTTTATTGAGAATCCTATGACACAAACATTGATGTTCACGGACGCTCTCCGTCCAATCTGACGGAGTTTGAGCCATTTTGAAAAGAACATTGTGGACGAAAAAAAATCTGTTTGTAGGTTGGAAGAGCAGGTTTTTAACATACCTTAAATGGTTTTCAGCTTTAACTGCAGCTAACGCTGCTTCTAAAAAATACAGACTTAGAGTAGTTGAATACAAATGGACATCAGTCTCCGATTCTTATTAGTGAAAACCTTTTGAGAATCATCCGTTGTTTTCCTTTCACATCATACTTGGTGTTAGTCTTTTACATTAAGTCCTGGTAAACTACAACTGTGCGGTTGTGAAACACTGGCTCTATGACACGGCCTATGAATTACCTCTGGGGGGCACTGCGTCACCACCGTCTTCAGCATAACAGGCATTCATAGGGAGAAGAGGGCGGTGCGTGTTTTGAAGGGGTGGGGGGGTGGGATGGAAGATAGATTCCATTTCTATTCTACCTTTAATCCAACTGTGAAATTCAAAACTAAAAGGCAGCTGCTTTTTTTCTACCCAGGTAGTTCTCTGTAATGCTGTGTACTGCATCAGCAACCCAGAGTTTCATCATAACACCAATAGCTGAAAAAAAAAAAGAAAAGAAAAAAAAAAAAACATGGCCGGCTGATGGAATATATATATGACCTGTTAGAACTATATTGATCCATGCTGGATGTAAAATCAAAATCGATCTATCCCGAATCCAAAAGAAAAACAAAAACAAAAAAAAAAGACATTAAAATGGTCAAAGGCCCTAAGTAAAACCAAAAAAAAAAAATGAAAGCTAATGAGCCACGTGACAGCAGCTACATTAACTTCTGCAACATCAAAGATAATCCTCCTAATTAACCTCGGATACACGCATAGAGAGCTGGGCTGGTGAGGGGTGGGGAGTTGTGGGCAAAACGTTGTTTAAAGACGACTGCAGCTCTCTGGCTGCTCGCTATAAGAACAAATGAACCTTTAAAGATGCAATAATCTGAGACGATGAAAATAAGAGGCACGATGACAATCCAATTTCCCACTTTAAACATTTTATTACAGACAAAAGAAAACAAAAAAAAAAGTATTTGTGACACAAAAATTAAGCTAATGTTGGTACATGTGTGTGAGAAATGCACCAACGACAAATTCTGAAAATATTTATTATTCTAAAAATGAAGTTATTGGTTCAATAATAATAATAATAAGATTATTATTAATAATAATAATAATAATAATGCACCCTGATGCAAATAAGCCAAAATGTTACTTCATATCATTCATAAATAGATGTAAAACCTGCAAATAATTAAATAAAATTGACCAAATTGTAAAACATGATATCTGACAGAACAAAACGGGGCATCTTTCGTCACCGGCTTTACAAATTAAAGAAGTAAGTTTGGCAGGTTTTGTACACAAAATTAAAATATCTACCCCCGATGACCTAAAAACGCAAATCCTGCAACAGTGAAAATTAAAATGAGATACCTTTAAAACTTTTTCCACACACACAAAAAAAAAAAGAAAGAAAAGATAAAGATGGAAAAGTTTAACACAATTCTAAAACACCTATGAAAACTAGTCAAAAACTTGAAAACCCACTGTTATGTTTTTTTTTTTTTTTCCTTTAGTAACATTTCACATTTAGCAACATATTTTTTTATTCACCTGTACAAGTGATGTGAGACTAAAAGGATGGAAGGCGGGGCTATAGGCAAAGGGGGGCGGTCCTTATTATCAGGATTAAGAGGGGCTAAAAGGTTTAATCATGGACTCCCGTAATGTCCTGAGGCTGTGCAAGGAGAGCACCGTCCTCTGCGGGAGCTCTGCCCGGCCAAGGAGGACTCCGAACAGTTTTCAGCCTTCGAATTTCCTGCTCTCATTTTTTCAGATGAACACAGCTTCATCTTGAGCTTTTAACGTGTGCGGCCCCTCACTGAATCCGCCTGCACAGAAAAATCACGTAACCAAACAAAAGAGGGTTAAAAAAAAAGAAGCAAAAAAAAAAAAAAAAAAGCTGAGGGACTTCAGCTCAATACACACACGAGAGGGATCCATTCTGGTGATATTTACAATCACTCTGTGATAAAGGAAATAAGGAAGTCCTTTAGTAAGAGGAACAATGATTTACAAACGCCTTGTGTATTCTTGACGACACCTTCCTCAAAATGTTGCTTTTCCTTCAGTCGGGGCTGTTTCAGAAAGTCCTGAAGTACATCCGCCCCCGACGAAGCGACTATATTCTAGTTTCCTGCATTAGATTTTCTACCTTTGAGTACGCTTTAAGCATTTCATCTTCCTAATAAGGATAGTTCATGGCAAACACAGAGCAACTGAGTGAAAAGGACAGCAATCTTTCAAAAAAGAAAAAAAAGAAAAAATCCAAACAATATGAAAGGACATTTTTTGGCCCTCATTTCCAGTATGCCGGCGTGAGCTTAAAGCTCACAACCACCTCAAAAACAATGTTCACAGACCAGGAGGGGGAAAAAAAAAAGGGGGGAAAAAAAAGAAAGCAAAGGAAGTGCCTCGAGCTTCTGGCCGATTTAAGTGCTTGGCAAAAAGGTGGTACTGTAGCAGTCTTTGGGATTTTCAAAATCCATCAGAAGAAAAAAACAAACAAAAAAAAAAAAACAAGAAGAAAATGGTGAAAAAGCAGATACATCAATGATGCGGTTGTTATGTTAGAAAGCTCTCTGGAGTCTGACATGTGGAGGTCATATAACTTCAAGTGAGGTAGAGAGGCTTGTCCCGGGCTCCCATGCCGCTTCTAATGAAGAAAACAAGAAGCCGTATAAATGTGTGACAAAATAGATGTGAGCAGAGGACCGTTAACTATTTATTCTACATAACATTTCATCAGGGAAATCAGTTTATTTGGGTTTTTTTTTGTTTTCCAATGACGGCCTGGTTTTGGGAGCTGATCCAACGCAAACATGAAAGCTGACGACAGACAAGAGACATCAAAAGGCACGGATTCCAAATTTGTACATCAGTTGGTATTTGAAATGTCAGATTTGGAGTCTGTTCTCCAGGTATCGTTCCTGACAAGCTGGAAGTCATTTAGAACCTCACAAAAGTCCCAAATTGCAGGGATCTGACACATGGAGGGAAGGTTTAAAGACAAAACACAGTCCTCTTCAAATAAAGCCTAGAACAGGATTTTAACCCCGTTTCGGATCCAGATGAATCGGCTCTAAAAAAAAAAAATTTAAAAAAAAGGAGACACACGCCGACACATTTGTTGGCAACCTCAGTAAAGATGTGTGAAAACCCACATTTTTCTAAGTTTCCCATGGCCCCGCTGACAAATTCTTTAAAAAAAAAAAAGCAACTAAGGGTTGTTTTCTTAATTATAATTTCCTTTTCTAAGTTGATTAGAGTTCCCAGGAACATCTAATCAACAACTCATCAATATCTGACACAGCAGTCCATCGCGGTTTAGCCACTGATCAATACGCCGGATGAAGATCCATATTTACCTTGCCACCGCGCATTGTGAGCGGGGTTGTAAAGGAGGTGAAAAGATCTCGCAGCTCACTCTTAAACAACTACATCAAAGAGTGGCATCCTGCGGTCCCCAAGCCTCCACAGTATCGATTAGACCTCATTTACATGCCGAGCGGGGGGAATGGGGGGGGGTGCCAGGAAAGATAGTGTTTTCCTGCATATCATTGCAGATGGAAACGTACCAGATTTGCTAACTTCAACAAGAACCTAAACTGGAACAAGGCGCTTTGTTCAGATGAGACTAACGTTCCCGGTGGGTTTGGCATGAAACAAAGGTTGAATGTGTGGTAAAAACACAGTTTTTTCTCTTCCAGCTGCCTTGGGGACCTTATCAGATTGCATGGCATTATGAACTGTTTAATATACCATAAGAGTTTAAATAAAAATCCGGTAGAACCGCGCAGTTGTTTTTTTTTTTTACATGCCTTCTTATCCTGCTCAATCCACCGTAGTGAAAACTAACTAGAAGAAAGGGGCCTCATGTTTATAACAGAAAGAGAGGGCCATGGGTTACTGATCAGGAGTTACTAGAAACCCTGATAAACGTATAAAGGTCAAGGACAAATGTGAGAAAAATACTTCAGATAGATTTATTTTTAATAGGATTTGGGGCATCGATAATCTTTTAAAAAACAGTAATATCTCAACATCTGTATTTTTGTCCCCCACCTACTGAAAGTACTTATAATAAAAGTGGGATATGGTCATGCAATAAAAGACACATCTTTCCCAGAGAGGGCAACAAATTTGTCTCCGTCTGCAATTCCTTCTCCAAGTAGCAACACAAGAATCTTAAATGTGATACAAAAATTCTCACTTAGCGCCTGTCTGAAAGGTATTCATATTATTCAATAAAGCAACATATGTAGCGCGACACTTAATTGGATGTCGGCACTTTTCCCAAGCTCGGTAATAGCATTGTTCTTGTGCCACATTACTCATTTCAATTTTAAGAAGATGCTTTTTCTTTAGCAGGTAAATTGCTTTTTATGATTAACGCTGTCTGAGTGTCAGAGTGTGAAGCGAAATGGTTTAATGTAGATCACTCGGAGAATGAGGAGCTCTCACGGAAGCTGCTTAGTATTCTCAACGACCAGACGTCGTCAAGTGCGGCAGAGTCAAAGCATTTTATCTTGACAAAAAAAAAAAGAGAAAGAAATAAAAACATGGCGCTACGTGTTAACCGGTGTGATGAGCTTACCCGCAGTGGTTGGGTCCACAGTCCCTGTTGCAGTACTCGCCGTCCCAGTCGGGGTTCTGCCCGTGCACTGGATTTGGTGCCCCTGGAGACTGCGAGCCCCCAACGCTGTTCTGGTAATCAGCCTGAAGATGGGAGAATCCCTGCGGGGCCAGGAGAGGGAAGAGGTTATATCAGCCCAAATGTTTTGCGATGGCCAGCCATCAGGGTGTGCTGAGCCGTGATCCGTTATGAGGCCAAGCCATGTAAGCGGTCTATATCAGCTGCTGCTGAGAGGAAAACATCCATTGACCTCCCTCCATTTGCTCTTATTGCTTGGTTAAAATAGTTCTCGCAATCTGCTCCTGGACTGGAGACTTTATTGACTGAGGCAGTGGCATAATTAGTTGGTTCGGTCTAAATGAATAAGAAAATCAAACTCAAGGCATACTCCCGTTGCTCCTGGGATAATAAACATGTTTGCGTAACGGTAATTAGCAAAAGATCAGTAAAGTAATTACACTCATTCAGTGAATGACACATCTTATCGATGGCCGTACCAACCTGTTGGCTGAGTGGAGGGGAATGCAGAGGTGCCTGGAGCCCCATTTGGTGTGAGATGATTTGCTGCGACTGCTGCATGCGGATTGGCTGATTGAGATGCAAGGAGAGCTGAGCGTGCGGGTGCAGAGGCGGGCTGATCTGGAAGGGTGCTGGGGGAGAGGCACTCATGCTGGGTGGGAGCATCTGGGACTGGCTGAGGGCGGGGCCCAGGGCGTGGCGCGGCGGCCCGCCGTAGCTCTGGAGCTCGGAGAGCGGGAAGGAGCCCGGGGGGCCCAGGTAGGGTGAAGAAGACTGGGGGGGCACGCTGTACAGGGGCTGTTTGGGGGGCAGCAGGTGAGAGGGTTGGCTGGTCTGCTGGGCACTTTTTGGTTCAGGATCATTGTATGTCTGTGGAGTAATAAAGAGATACGGACATTGTTTTAGGTGCTGAAAATGGAGGCAATGACAGAGACCAATTAAAACTGAAAACTGTTATCAGCATTACAGATTTAAACAGAAAAAAACAACAACTTTCTTAATTGTAGAGGTGCGCCAACAATCAGCTGGTGACAGGAACTGGCCGTCTTTCAACTCGACTAGCCCCGTCTTGTGATTGGCCCACAAGAAACTCAAAAATCCCACCTTTTGTCCAAACAGTGAACATAAAATGCGTAGGCTAACAAATTCCATGTGAGTTGATCTGTGTTATTGTTCTATGCTACAAACATTTTTTCTGCTATGAGACGTGTTGGATTTGGACATGTTGGCGGCATTTTGGAGATTTCAGCGGGAAGGTTATGGTCTGGACTCTCCGGGGAATACATGCAGAGACTGCTGTTTGCAGTTAGTAAAGCTAATCGTTCTACTTGCCTATATGGGAACACAAAAGACAGTTCAAATATAAGCTGTTTTATGAGTTCTACTAAAGGGGCGAAAAAAATACATATTTTATAATAAGCAATATAAGCAACCACCACTCTTATTCGGATGATTGGCTGAGCACAATTTTTCCCAACATATATTTCTATGTGTCATATGTTTTATAGTCTGCAATGGACTGGCGACCTGTCCAGGGTGTACCCTGCCTCTCGCCCATTGATAGCTGGAGATAGGCACCAGCAACCCCTCGCGACCCCAGGAGGGATAGGCGTGTTAGAAAATGGATGGATGGATGTTTTATAGTATTCTGCTAACAGCAGACGTTACAACTGAACAATAAAATGCTATCCCTTTTACTGAAACCACATCTTTATATTTATAACATAACACTTGGTGGTCCCTTCATTTTGTGCTCTACCTGGGTCCCTTGAAGACAAAAATCTCTTTAAAAGATTATCATAAAAGTTTTATGCGTCAACAAATTTTCTGTGGTTGCTATTTTAGAAATATTGATTAAAGTCCTCACCATACATAGCAAAGGCTCACAAGTGTTCTGAATCTTAAAGCCCTTAAATACCTGTTTTAGAGACATTAAAGTGTCTGGGGTTTTTTTTTAACAAAAAGCACAAGAAATTGTCCTTAAACGCAGATGTTTTCTACTGTTTTAGAAAAAATCCAGCTTAACACTGACATTGCCTTTGCCCCTAAAATAAATAAATAAATAACAAACACTCAAAGTGGGAAGGCGAGGATAAAAGATTTCGGATGTTGTTATTTAAAATGCAATTTTTATTTGAATGAACTAAAATCAGTATCAGCAGGCGAGACCAGATGATCGGCCGCAAATATCTGATTTGGGTATCTCCACTCCTGGGTTGTGATCCTGATGTTTTAAGTGATTTCTATGCTACAAAATTCTGGATTGCAATACAGGTTAGAGATTAAAACCGGCTGCGCTGCTTTATAGGAAAACATCGAACTCCACCAAATTCCTGCAAACTTGACCTTTTGCTTTCAGGACAGTGAGCAGGTGCAACACCCCACCTCCACCCCCCCCCCCCCCCCCCCCCCCACCCCCACTCTCTCTGCAGGCCTCAGTGATGAGCTGTCAGATTGCTCATCTCCAGCCATCAGTGTTGATTAGAAGGTAATGGAGCCCATTTGTATGAATAGGGCTAGGGCCGAGGTAATGATCAATAGACTCCTTGACAGATAGATGGGAAAGGAAGAGGAGCACACGCACACACCCACACACGCATACACACCTACCTATGTGCACACATACATATATGCAGGACCCTGGGCAGAGAAATGAGGCTGTTTGCCTGCAGAACAAATGGAATGACAAAAGGAATCTTCCCCTCACTATATTGTGTGTGCTGTTAATACAAAGCGGCACTAAACAATGCAATCCTGCTTGCCTTCTTTTTATCCCGGTGCTTCTCTGCCGGTGTATACAACGCAGCATCATTCACCGGGCAAAGAGTGTGTCATAGATCTGAATTAGCAGGAGAGAGTCAGAGGTGGGGGGGGGGGGGGAGCACTGGCAAGCCAATCATCGCCTGAGTTGTTTTGTGATGTACTTCCTGTTGTAGATGATGAGAGGAGGAAATCGATGATCTAATGCATGACTTGTCTGTTGGTGTGAGATAAGATTAGGATTTCTATTTTCTGAGGATACACACTGTATATAACAGATTAATCTGATCGCGTGTGGAGAACATGAAAGAACAATTACTTTCAATCCTGCGGCCCTCAACACTGACATGGCCATATGCTCGTGTGTTACCTCTTGGTGACCCCCCCCCAACCCCCCATCCTCCACACCATATACTGTATGCTTCATAGTTAATGCATATTATAAATCCCAGTGGATCCTATGGAAATCAGGTATTGTTCCAAATATAGCCTGCTCTAAAATCCCCCCAACTTCTTCAACATCACAGTCTCAAACCATGGAGCCCCCCTGCACCCCCCACTCCAGCCCATTAGCAAGGATTTTCCACCCAATCCATCATCAGTCTTAGCCAGGGCATGTGTGTCATAAGCGTTACCTTGGAAACCAGACTGGCTCGGTACGCGGCCAACGCTTTCAGGTACTCTTTCTTAGCTGCCTCGGTTTTCCTCTTGTAGCCCTGTGAAGAAAAACAACAACAAAAATCAAAACAGGAGGCTCCGGGTGAGACGAGAGGTTGACATAGACGTGCAGACGCACACACACACACACACACACACACACACACACACACACACACACACACACACACACACACACAGAATCCCTTTTAGCTCACTTGCTTAAACACATACAGCACCCCTGGACGTGCACACACAAACCCACACACAAACATGTCCGTAATGGTTTCCTTTCCATCAGAGCCAATGGTACAGAACACCTCCATTTCCTCATCATGGCACTAATACTCCCTCATCACAATGTGTCTCCCTCTATCGTAGCGACACATCATTTCCATTCCAATCCACCTAAAGAAATGGACTGGAACTTTTTGTTGTCTTGTGCTCTACTCAGAGCCCCAATAACATTTTCAGTGCACTGACATCCGTGCTAAACCAAAATGGTTGCCGTCATTTGGCATATTAGAGCTCTTTTGCACAGGTTATTTATTTATTTATTTTTATCTGCCTTCGGTATTGTGACAAACCTCTGCAAATAGTTGGCACTAGGGGTGGGCGATATGCACTTAAAATCTTATCTCAATATATTGTGGTTTAATTGTGTAAAAATGAGGATAAAATATTATTTACAGCTTCTTGTAGGTTTTTAAGCAACTATGTGGCGGTGACTGCATGTCAATTAGCCCAAAAGCACAAATGCTGTAAAAAAAACATTTAATAGTTTAACATATAAAACAAAATTCAAAATATATTTCATAAGGACACTAGTTACATAAAGAAGTGTGATTTATATCACCAAACTGCACAAAGTAACTGCAATTATTTATATATATTTTTTATTTATTGATATTAATTGATGCTCTCGAGAAACCAACAATATAGAAAACAGCAAAACTACCAATCCTGACAATTTGGGGTTTTTCAGACACCACTAGTTTGAATTAATCGTTGTCAAGATAAACACAACTCTTCAGGATCAGGATAAAGGCCAACCCCTAGTTGGCGGAGCATTTCCAGGGATCTGACATTGTTTAGCTTCAATTGTGCAAAATTAATTAGAGCTTATTTTTAGAGCAAAAATTCAGAGCAAATGTTATCTCAACCGCCTTTGCAAGACAAGCAAATCCAAATCATACGCAGAAAAATAAAATAAAATCAGTCAAATGACATGGGAAGATATTTAAATTCAATTACATATGTTACATTGAAATACTAGTAATAATACAGTGTGGTCCAGCTCAATGTAAATCGGTAAAAAGAAACCATTGTAAGCCAGCATGGGTATTCGTAGTCATGTAGCCGATATATGCTCATTCAGAAGGAACAAGCATACATCGACAGTGGAGAAAAACAAACCCCATTGGAAAAGGAAGAACTGGACTTTAGTCAATTAACTTTCATAAAACACAGTGCACATATAGGATCCACCCATAAATTGCCAGATACATTTCTTCCTTTTTGTTGTTATTTCTACTGTTTGCTGACACCTTTGCTGACTCAAATTGCTGCTCGGTCAGTTTATAACCAAAAATTAAGTGAAAAACTGTAGCTCAGCTTGTTTGGTTAGAAAAGAGACAGGAAGAAGCCTCATCCTTCGTCAAACGCCACCGTACTGTTAGGTTCTTGGGCGGTGGAACGCAACTTTTGCAGAGGGGCTGGACTCTCTCCTACTCTGGAGTTGCCCAGGTAAAGAGGTGTCAGCTGGGGGTAGGGATACTCACAAGACCCTGCGTGAGTGCCTCAAGTTTTCTCCGGTGAGCAAGAGGGTCGCCTTTGTGACTTCAGTTTGCAAAAGGGAAGGTTTTAACTGTTGTCTGTGCTTATGCACAGAACAACAATTTGGATTACCCGGTCTTCCAGGAGTCTCTGGATGGTATCCTAGAAGGAATGCCATCTGGAGATTCAGGGGTGCTCATGGAGGACTTCGAGGCCCACTTGAGGAGCGAAGGCTTTACATGGAGGAGGATGATTGGGAAGAATTACCTCCCCGATCTGAACCTATGTGGTGTTTTGTTATTGGAATTCTGTATGAGGCACAGAAAGTCTGTAACAAACACCATGTCCAAGAACAAGATGGTTATCGTACTTGTCTCGGTGGAAAATGATAATGGGTGTGCTGCTCCGGTCTGTTGAGGTGAAGAAAGAGCTGAGCCAAAATACAAAGGTCTTGATTTATCGGTCTCTCTACGTTCTGACCCCCACCGTTGGTAAGGAGATATAGATCATGGCATACACAACAAGACCACGGATACAGACAGCCGAAATGGGCTTTGTCTAGAGCGTGGCTGGACTCAGCTTTAGAGATATGGTGAGGAACTTCATCAGTGGGAGGAACTCTAAGTAGAACCACTGCTTCTATTTACTGAAAAGAGTCAACTGAGGTGGTTTGGGAATCTGATCCCAATGCCCCCAGGGCAACTCCTTTTGGATGTTTTCCTGGCACGTCCCACTGGGAGGAGACCGCGACGAACACCCAGAACTCACTGGAGGGACCATTAATCCCGCCTGGGAACACCTTGGGATCCCACAGAATGTGCCAGAGGATGTTACCGGAGAGAGGGATGTCTGGGTCCACTCCTGGGCCTGTTGCCCCTGAGACTCGATCTCGGATAAGAGGAAGACAATGGATGGATGAACGTCATTGACCTTGATTTAAATATGTTTTAGTAATCAAGGTTATTGGTAAAATCGCCTCAATCCACTCCTTGGTAGCCAAACATAATACATTTGTCAATTTGACTCAATGTTTGGGTTAGGAATGTAACCCAGTGTGTTAGGTCACACCCTGTTATGTGAAAATAAACCAGGCCTGGATTTGGTGGTATCTCACTGTGGACTGGGTTAGCGAAGCCCAAATTTGGTCTTTCACCCAGCAGCTCTGAATAAATATGCATGTACTTTATATTCTAATTTATGTACTGAACTGGAAAACGTCTAAACACCCATGAAAAACAACATCGTGACCTCCTACAACTCTGTTATCATTAGTGTTTCCTATTTATTGCTGCAGAGCAGGAGCTGATGTTAACCGTCAACAAAAAGGAATAGATAGTTCCTCCTAAACAGTCAAGATGTCCTTCAGCTAAACCCACGAATAAGAAAAAAAAAATTGTGGAGGGAGATCACTAATCGTGTATTCCAGACAGGATCAAAATAGCAGGCAAGAAATCTAAATAAAGGGAGAGCAAAAAAAAAAAAAAGAAATTCACACCTAGCAAGCAGCCTGTCAGAGGGACAATGACGTTTTCATGTTAGAACATCACAAGACACCCCTGTTTGGTGATTGTTTCAAGCGAACAGAGCTGGAGTGTGTTTCCAGATTTTCTTTCATATGTGATTGTTTGCTTTAGCAGGATGCATTAGCGTCGAGCTTATGAGCATATTTACCCAGCCCAAAACATATCATTCCTTGTCTGCTAAAATCTCCCAAGGCATGTTTATATTTTCCCCATATTGACCATTCTGGGCTTGTAAAACGTCCTACTTTGTTAGTCTCTGACTCTTTTATTGCTGTCGGTGCAGGGAGCCCCTCCTTTTGCTTTGCCGCTCCCTCCCTTTTGCTAGAATTAAATTTAGAAAGAAAATCATTTTAATGAGAGTCAGGGGAGCGGGGATAAACGGATGGATTATCTTTAGAAAGAGAAGAACTAGCTCATTAAGGTGAGCTGTAACTCACAGCAATGTTCTGGTAATTACACAAAAGATAATGACAACAAAAGGCTGCTGCTCGTCTGCTGCGGCACACGCCATCTATTGGTGGGGGATAACTGAATATGTGTGCAGTTGATTAATGTCATTTTGGAGGGTTTATTTGGGTTTTCAGTGTCTACTGACTGTATTCAAACTTGAATTTTCAGATCAGCCGAATCAATACATTTAAAAGCAAGTTAATGAGGTCTATTATGCCATATAGCACAAACATAGCTGAACCCTGTGGTTGTATTTTTGCCTCACCTCAAACGGTTTTATAACTTTGTTCATTTTCCTGTTTCAATCCAAGCAGAATCTTTTTTTTTTCCTGTCTATTTAAAAAAAGACTCTCACTTTTAAATTATTCGTAGAGCTCAGACGTGACGGCTTTCCATTAGCACTTAAACACAGCATGCATTTGTGGGTTTCAAAACTTGATAATGGGTGCATAGCAGGCAATTTGTGCCACACAGCAGCCATTTTCAAAAAAAGAGAAAGTATTAGATCTTTTAGACTCAAGTTTAAAAAAAAAAACTGCACATAAAATATTTATATTTATGCAGGCTGTGATGTGAACATTTGCAGGATTATTCTACAAATTGTGATACTGTCTGATGTCTCTTTGAATTTGAGCGAGCCTCTGAATTCCTGCACCAGTAATTATTTTTACTTTTACTTCAATGCTCGTGATTTTCAGCCCATGTTTCCATGTTTCCTAGTTTGTTCGCATGATGAGCATTGTGTCAGGCGACGCCCATACTTTAGATCAATGCTACATGACAAGACGGTGCAGCGTAATCTACAACTAAGATGTTCAGATTTTATACTTTCTGAAATAATAGAGAAACCCAACATACAGCCACAGTTTGAGGCAATGGCAGCCCCTTCTATGACAAGAAGAAAAAAGGGGTCCTGCAGCAGATGGTTAAGCTCCCTCCGAGCCCTTATTACAACATCATTGAGTCAGTCTGGCATTAAATTTAAAGACAGAAGACAACGAGACAGCCTATATTCCCAGAGGAATCATGGCAAGTCATCAGAGATGTCTCTAACACCTACACACCAATTACTTTGATAAACTTTAAAAATATATCCGAAAAGCAGAGAACTGGCTTCCAAGAGGATGTTACAAAACACTAAAATTCAGATTTTTATTTTCGAATTATGTAACAGCTAAGTGCTAATTAAATCTTTTCATGTTATTCTCCTTTTAGCAGTTTTACAGACTACATGTTGACATTAATAGTTGACAGATTCAAGCTCTCAACTCGGAGCCCTCAGTGTGCATCGCCCTCTAATTTGTTCCTCCATATGCAAATGTTTGTACCTGCTTCTGTTCCTCCCCAAGGCTGTCCCACATGGAGGCCACGATCTTGGAGACATCTCCAAAAGTGGCATTGGGGTTTTGGCCTTTGATGGCAGCTTGGGTGTCTCTGAAGAAGAGCGCGTATGCCGACACAGGCTTCTGTGGCTCATTGGGGTCCTTCTTCTTTTTCTTCTTCTGAGGTTTGGGCTTGGGCTTCATCATTTCTGCTGCGGCCCGCTTCTCGTTGCTTATCTGCATAGAGAGAGAGGAACAAAGAAACAACTGGTCAGACTTAAGGTTTTATGGCTATAGAGGTTTTTCTTTGTTTGCAAAGACACACATATGGTAAACACACACATAAGCAATAAGTATGATGTTATCAGGGTCTGTTTCTTTATGTTCCATTAGGAACACAACCTATTCTGAAGGCCACTTCAATGCAACTCAATCCTTACCAGTACCGCAATGCCAGACACAGCCATTGGCCTGATTTTGTTCTGGATTGGCCGTGTTTCTCTTTGAACTGATCCATAAAAATGTAAAATAAGTATTAGAAGCTATGCCTTGTCCTAAAACCTAGAGGAAAAAAACTGAGTGAAAGTCTGGTTGCCGCCGATTTAAGCCTGTTTGCTGTTGCAATGACCCGGACACCTGAGAATTTGTCCAGAGATAAACTTAAGAGTTTTTTATTGTGTAATCGGTGCATTTATAATGCATACTTTTGGACCGGGTCATAGTACAGAACAAGGATTGAAATATAACGACAACAAACAAGACTGGTAAAAACGCTGTAACCCAGAAGGCACATTATTAACCCATTTTATTGAAAGCACCAAGGAAAGAAGAGTTTTATAGCTGAAATCCCCACAATATTGATAATAACTAATACAAGTATTTTTACTTTCTAAAGTAAAGTATGGTCTACTGTTTGTGTAACTGGTGACTGAATAAAACTATAAGGAAATCAGACTAGCAGCCTGAACCTGGCAGTCTGAGCTCCTGCAGAAAAGATCTTAACAGATGAAAGATTCCCAAGCAGAGATTGGGTCTCTAATTGCTTTGAAGAAGCAGTTTTCCTTCCTCTGACCTGAAGAAGATAGCATTTGAAACCACAGCTCTGCAAGCTGTCCGCGTGCGCTAGTCAGAGCAGACGACCACCACAGCAAGACCAAGATCGCACTGGCCCTATCGGACATCGTAACGGTCTTCAGAATAGTTGGCGCAAAAAGATGTGTCTCAGCAGAGAAAACTGTTTTTAGGATAAAACTATTTCAATATTGTTTATTTTATTGTGTTTTGGTTTGTCCGTGGTGCTTAACTGCATTGTGCGAACAAACCACTGAGCCTGACGCTACAAATACGTTTTGTAAAGTTAATGACACATAAAGATTCACTATAGTCCTGCAACGTGACATTATTCCATTTTATCTGTGTTCTCCAGGCATCTCCTCTCAGTAACAAGCATAAAAGATATGTCTGCACTGTCCTTGTAAATGTACTACATTTCTTTCTTTTACCTCAGCTACTAATGCTAAAGCTCTGCTAATGTTAGGATTATAGCCACCATTTCTTCTGTTGTATTTTCCACAGAGCTCACTATATTCACACTGCGACCAGCTGTAGCACACCATCAGCGCTTGTACACACATCAATATGTGCATTAGTGTTACCTAAGGATATATGTGGGACTCTGGCTGAAAAACTTTGAGTTTACATGCGGTTTTTGTTAGAGAAAAGTGTGTCCACATCCAAATGTGGACACATTTCATATTAAATGTTAGACAAATAAAGAGGCATTGGTAAGATTATATAGTCATAGGAGGCAGATAAATTTCCTCTTGGCAACATATTTCATGTTAACAATTATGAATGTAAAAACACCCAATGAGAAAACAAAACGAGAATGATTACATATGTTTTTTTTTCTTTGTGAGTAATCTCTTAGGAATAACACAGTACACTGAAATGTCCCCACATTTTCATAAAGCAGAACTACTGCCTTCACAGTAATATGCTGCTTTATCCAATACACATACATACATTTTCATTTCCAGGTAGAGTTTTGACTAGGTGTCAAATCCAGGTCACCTGATTCAGATTGTGATTCTATATGGAAATTGCCTTCTTTCTTGCTCCGGAGAAAACATATGAAGTAAAGAACCGAATGCAAAAGAGAAAGACATAAATATGAAGTGAAAAAACAAGAGTGTTGTTTTGATGTTGTCGTTATTATGAGAGGAATGTGAAATAACCTAATTTCCCTGTCAACATAAATACAAAAAAACATACATATGACCGATGATATAACAAGATACAGATTAAGGTTGTAATGAGATATACTGCCCTGAGATCCTATATTAGTAAAACGCCACAATATTATTGCTGTCAACAGAGTGACTGGGCAGAAAGTGGATCACGGGTATGCAGCTCAGTGTTTTATGCTGTGTTCAATTTGTCTTGGAAGTCAGAGCTTAAATCTGGGAAT
Organism: Fundulus heteroclitus; assembly: GCF_011125445.2. NCBI lineage: Eukaryota > Metazoa > Chordata > Actinopteri > Cyprinodontiformes > Fundulidae > Fundulus > Fundulus heteroclitus. The sequence goes on from NC_046361.1 coordinate 15,915,073, forward strand.
GTTTAGAGCATTCTAGTTGTGACGGATAAATGGGGTGATTTGCTAATAGTTGAGTTGCTAGCTAATATTAGCAATACAAGCCAATAGCAATGCATTTCTCTCCGTTTCATACATAAAAAGATAAAAGGTACATGTTCACAAGCAGATACTTTGCAATGCTATGTTTTCCCCTGTTTTAATAACATAGAAACCCCCAGACATGCTAGTAAATAATTTATACCGCCAGCTTTCATTATATTCAGGTCAGGAGTGGACCACCACCTGCCCCAGTGGATACTGGATTACTTCACTGGTCCACCGCAGTATGTGAGGACAAGCATGGGAATCTCTGAGAGGTCAATTTGCAGTACAGGAGCACAGCAGGGAACTGTGCTGGCACCCTTTCTGTTTACCCTCTACTCTGCTGAGTTCTGCATCAGCAGAACATTTTATCATTTCTGCAGCTTGCAACAGACTCAATATATGTTTACAAAGATGTTAATGGTTGCACAGGTTCTGATCTGATTAAGAATCCGTAAAACTGTCACATGCTGATGTTAATTTGCACAAGGTTAAACTACTCTAGGTGTTTATACAATCATGGTTATTGCTTATTTTTCTCACCTCGTGTAAATCGGCTGCTGTATAATCTTCTGTATGGATGTATGGTGTGTGACATTTGGCTCACATGATGAATAAATGCGTGCATTGGGTTCATTCAAGGGACATATTAGCAATATTTATGGAAGGCTAACAATCCCCATATTTTCTTACATAAATACAATAAAGGTTTAACAAATCAGAGACAGTGTTTTAAATAATCTGTGTAAACAGTGTAAACAATTCTGTTAAGACAAAACATTCTGTCCATTTGAGACTTTTTACAAATTAAAGTTTTGTTTGCGTAAAACTGTTTTCAATGAAAATGAGCAGAAATGTCTAGTTTTTGTCCGGCCTGTCTGAGTGTTTAAACCAATTTAAACCAATGAGGATTAAATACAGGCATGGCTTAATAAAAACTGTGAAACAACCTTTTTGTGTTGTGTTGATACTAAGATCCAAAGTACACACTAACTTTAGCATTGCTGACTGCCAGCAGTCATCATGTTATGGTTTTCTTGTACTATTTTGTATCTGATCTGTTATGCCATAAACATTTCTTTATTTATACCAAAGACCCAAAATGCTGCCACATGAACCAGGGGGCTTGTTTAGGACTTTTGTAAACAGCTTGATGAATGGTGTTGCAACAAATTATAAGGAAGTACTCCCTTTCTAACTTTAAAATAAGAGTCCCAAACAAAGTACAATAAGATGTCAAAAAGAATAAAGTAAAATCACCCTCCTTAACATATGGAGCAAATAATAATTTCCCCAGCAAAGTCACATGCTGGCAGCAAAGATCATGCTTCCCTTTGATAAGAAATTGTGCGTTAGCGTCGAAGAATCTTGAGCAACAGGTTTATTTTACATGTCTAATCATTATGTGTGGCTGTTGGGCTCTTTTAATGAATTCCTGACTTCTTAAACGTTTCATCATCTTTGAAATTGTAAAGATTTAAAAATATGTTCTATTCCACCGATCCTGGCTTTCCAGGTTTTCAAACTAAAAAGGGGAGCAATTTGCCAAATCATAGAAAAGATCTTCACCGCATAAGTATCGAGGTGCAGCAAGAGGACATTTGAAGGCATTCATTTCCATCTAATACACACTCATCACTAGATTAAGCAACAACCTTGTTTTTCCCATTAACTGTCATCTGAAAAACAGGACTGCCTCTTAGAACAGACATTGTTTCAGGAAAGCATTTGCCAAACACAAACTGCATGAAATTAACTAATCAAAATTCAAGGTTCAGAAGCACATTTGGCAGCTACAGAAAAAAAAAAAAAAAAAAAAAAACAACAACTTCAAAATAGCTTTTGAGGTGTTCGTGAAATTAATGAATGTTCCCTCTCAGGGTTATGCCAAAGCATTGCTTGTCTATTTTGCAGATTACAGGTAATATTCATATTTCTATGCGTGTGAGTATATGTGGTTTCATTAAAAAATAATCACCGCTCACTTTTAGGCAATGAGGCAGAAGACAGGCGTTTGAAACAACATCTGTTCGAGTGAGCCTTTGATGTGAAAATAGAATAAACTGACAGAGGAGCTAATGGAATGACAAAAAAAAGGGGAGAAAAGGAGGATAAATAATCTCCAAGAAAATTCACACGTATTCATGTGGAGGGAAAAATAATGACACGCAGGAGCTCAATGCAGCATGCAATCTACCAGGAAAATAAGGAGCATAGCTCTCTTTTTTTCTATGTATTTCCTCTCTTATTATTTGAGAACCATGTTTGTGAACCTCAATATATACAGTAGAGGGTTGAGGACGGCATAAAATTTCAATGAATCTGAAAGACTGGGGAAAAAAATATGAAAATTTAATGAGAGCCTGACTTACTGAAACAAAAAAAAAAAAAAAGCTACAGTTAACTCCCTTAAATAGAGCAGTTATTTTTGAAAGGCGTTTTCTACATGATAAGAAGTAAATGTGTAAAATAAAAGTTTAAACATGAATTTATTGTGTTTCTCTAGCATATTTTACTACTTCTAAATGTTAATGAATGCACAAATAAACGTAAAAATAATTAAATACACTTCCATGAAGTTGCTCAGTTGTCCCCGGCTACATATCTAACTTTATTACTTCCATCTGGTTTTAGTTAGCGTTCTCTGCCTGCCCGTATCCTATCAGTTGTTAACAAAACAAGACGGAGATCCCAAAACTGTCATATGTCCTCTTTGGCCAATTCTCGATCACAAAAAGTACGTTTGAATATTTCAAAATACTGGGTTATGGCTGAAAGTCCCTGCACTGAAAAAGGTTTTATTGAGCATATCCATCTTTTATCTGTTGTTTTTAAAAAATTTCCATTGTCCGTACTGATGTTTATATCCAAGACCCTCATTTATTTCATTCATATTGCCCATCATGTAGCTTCAGCGAATGCTGGTATCTTTTCATGTGCTGTCAGCAGGGAGATGAATCCAATCCTCCTCTGCAATGAACATGAATTGATCCAAAACTCAGTAAAGGCAAAGCTCTTTGATTCTGATGTGCTGAAATCTTGATACTAAATCTTGTTGTTTTTGAGAAATGTGAATTTATTCTTCAGTGTTTGTGCACTATGCTCACGCCTATCTTGCCATGTGCTATTTCTTTTCTGAACAACTATGTCAAGAAGTTTAATCAAAACATTATACTTATCAAACAATTGATTGAATCCAAAAGTAGAAGCTAAAAAATATTTTACAAATTTTAGTCCTCTAGTTTAGTTAGGGGTGTAGGTTAACAACGTGTTACACCACCCCTGCTGGTCAGTTCGGTCAAAGAAGGCCACTACGGTTTTACCAGATATTTATTATTATACTTTTCAGTCAAGTCTATGCCTAAAAATCCGAACAACCAGATGTTACAGATAACATTTAGATATATAACTGTAAGAATCATTGCAAAACATTTTAGCTGCAGGAGAAAGTAGTTTTTTCTGCTTCAAATGAAACATGTTATATCAGTTTATTCATTTTTGTCCTAAATTTCATATTCATGATCCAAGATGGCGGTGCGGAAGCCTGCAGCCATCGGCTTTTTATATAACAATATAAAAAAGTATCGCCTCATGTGAGATGGACAGCTGTGTAGCAATGTTCTTGTTGAGGTGGCTTAACGACAACATGCCCGACGGCGCAGTTGGGCTAGTAGGCCGCTTTTTGTTTAGAGCCGACCGGACTGGAGCGGCAGAGAGAAGCAAAGGTGGAGGTTTGGCAATATGCATCTATGACTCTTGGTGCACAGCTGCAAAAGCAATTGGAAACTTCTGCTCCCTCGATATGGAATATCTGGCAGTTAAGTGCAGACCATTTAAACTAGTGAGAGAGTTCAGGTCTGTGATTATTATTGCAACATACAATCAGCCTAAAGCTAACGCTAAATTAGCCCCGGAGGAGCTCTGTTGTTTCATCAGCAGCCAAATGAACATGAATCCAGAGGCAGCTGTGATCGTAGCTGGAGACTTTAAAGCTGTTCTCACCAGATGCCATAAATTCATGTCTGACCGGAGACAATAGTGTATAAGATCAGGTCCACAGCAACATCCCAGGAGCGCGTAAAGGCTGCAGCAGCTCCTGACTTTTCATAATCAGTTCACATCTCTGCGGACCTGAACCCTGCCTACAAACCACTGAGCTGCAGAACCAGATCAAAACCATTCAGGTTTGGACTGAAGAGGCCTGCTGAGCTTTACAGGACTGCTTTGAATACACAGACCAGGAAGTGCTCGAAGAAGGCGCTGATCTAAAGGATTACACATCATCTGTGCTGTCCTATATTCTACACTGATGCTGTCCGACCCACCAAGACAATCAGACAGTTTCCTAACCAGAAACCACGGGTAGACAGCACAGTGCAGCCCCAGCTGAAGGCCATCGCAGGGGGTTTCACCCGAGGAGTAATTAAATGTAGAGCTGCCACTGGACTATATCTGGACTATATGCATGCTTAAGTCCCCCCAGGCAGTATTGTTGGGCAGTGCAATCAACAGCTGTTATTTCTTTTTAGAGGCAAGATTATGTCTTGTTATGTCAGCTTGTTATGTGTAATTATGTGAATTCGGTCCGCCTCACCAAAAATGTCATTATGATAGCACATAATGATCATAGAGCTTCTTGATTCATTATTCTAAATTTATTGTAGCCTGCATGCAGTATAGAAGCAAAGCCATATAACATGAAAAGTCAATTTTTCTAAACATCCTTTTCACTGTATAACATATTTTTATGTTCTTAAATTGTATTAGTTAAGCTTGAACAACATTATATCCCATTACTGTAATATTTAAAGACAACACAACAAGAAATGTTTATTATTTTAAGTATATAACTATAAATGTTGCTATTAGAAAGCAATAAGTATCTCTACTTATTGGGATTGGAATGTGTAAATTTTAATTATTATTACAAAGCCTCTAATTAATTTACTAATATTTTAATCACCCCCCACCGTTCACAAATATGTCTACTCTAATAATCTGTTATATTGTTCAAATGGGGAAAAAATTACAAAAAATATAAGATATATAGTTGAAACCTGAAAAAATGTCAGAAAGATGTCTTCTTTTCATGTTTTAATCTTAAACAGTTCTATTTTTTCTTTTGTGGTTGCTGCAATATACTTCCATAATACTTTGACACCATGAAATTGTAGTATTTTCAATCAAAGTAATTCCATTTTGGTTTGATTGTGACTGAGTTGGAAGACTAATTGTCTTGCAGTTGAAAATTTGTGGATTTAAGTCCAGCTTCCTGGTAGGGCTGGGCGATAATTCAATAACAATATATATCGATAGACGTATATCGATGACAGAAAAAAAGGATCAATAAAAAGTTCAATAGAACAGTTTTCCTTCCTTTTGCATTGCAGCCTATCATGGAGGTTAATACTACATTCTCCCAACCAATCACAAATGCAGACCCAGGACGCTCCACCCCCAAGCTCCCCCTTCAAAGATTTCAGAGAGCACGCGTTCTTTTTAATTTTTTAAAAACTTGCAGTTTCGATAAAACGTTGGTTGAATAAAGGGTTGAGTTTGAATTCAGTGTTTGTGTGTTTTGTATCTAAAAATAGTTCGCTAAGCAACAGCATATAATGGGCTGGGCTGCACTTAAAATATATGTTTTGAATTTGTTGATAATTATCGATATTGATTAATATGATTTATATTTTATCGATATGCTATTTTTGTCTATATCGTCCAGCCCTACTTCCTGGTGTCATATATTGATGTACCCCTGGGCAAGGCACTTAACCTCAATCTGCATGTCAGTGTATGAATGTATGGACGTGTGTGTTACTGGTCCGTGCCTATCTACAGATCAATTCCTGGGAATAGGTTTGCAGCCACTGTATCTTACTAGGCCAACCCGTTTGCTACAAATTTAAGGTTTTATAACTCTTCGAGATTTAACCAGATAACAGGGAGCAACATGATTGATTTATGGGCCTTTTAATACACAATCAACGTATTCAGGGTCTACTTTTGATTTATGGATGTGGGGACCGTCATGCTGGAGGAGGCAATTCCCATCAGGATACAAATGTTGCATCCTAGAAGATATTGATCATTAACAACAACTTTTTTATCGACTCCAGTGACGCTTCCCTCTGCGATAACAAGGGGCCTCCAACCCCCACGGCAAAATGGTCGCAGCAGCACAAACTTGTAAAAGCCTCCATTTTAATCTCGAAGGGTAATATTTCACGAAACTGATTCTGAGAGCTTTTGCTGTAGCCAAACCAGCAACAAAATGGAAAGAAAGAGAAGCGGGCAGATGATCGACTGAAGTCTTCTGTGTTTAAAGACTGACAGAAAGCTTCTATCTTCTGATGTTGATTGCTATGCTGTAAATGATAATGGCCTATTGAGCTTCCAAGAAGGCGAGAAGGGCCGCCATATCTAACAGGTTAAAATGGTAATTTAATAGACTGACAGCATTACGGGGTTATTTAATCATCCTGCAAAACGACCTGAATCAAATGTTTTTTCCCCACCCATGTTTTCCAAAGATGTGTACATTTTACAATTTATTTTTAAAAACCCTTCTAAAGACAAACAACCTGCCCAACAACAACACATACATTAACGTTATAAAAAAAAAAGCTACCTCTTAACACTGCACTAAAAGTCAGCAGCTGCAGAAACAGCCCGTGACTGTTACCAGGTAAAACCACAATGTCCTGTACTGAGGCTCTAATTTATTTTGTCCACAGCTTTCTAATTTAGCAGCGAAAGATTGAACTACAGTGCCAGCCTTTGCTTGCTCATCCCATCAGCGTTTCTGTTGTAAAGGGAGAGGAAGAGATGGAAGGGATGGTAAGTGAAGAGAGAGAGAGAGGGAAAGGGGGTAGAGGTAGGGGCGCAGGAGGGGGAAGCTGTAATTCTGAATGGACCGAGCGCCACTGGCAAGACAAGATTAGAATTGACAGCCTGATAACTGCATCACTATCAAAACAGCAGAGGGAAAGAGAGAAATAGTGTGAGGGAGGGAGAGTGAGGAAGTGAAAGCGAGTGAGAGAGGGGTAGCAAAAAAAAAAAAGTGAGATAAAATGAAAAGGAGACAGAGTTAATGCAAAAAGAAACAGATGAATGTAGGGAGGGGAAAAAAAGAAATAACAAGAGGAAGAACGATGCACAGGCCAGCCAAGGTTAAGAGAAAGGAAAATGACACAATAAAAGCATGAAAATAGTCTGAGAGAGTTGAAACGTGCCCTGTAACAGCATTCTTAATATGCATTTTAATAAACATCATCAGGAACCGTCATAGGCAATACGGAAAGTGCTTCATGGAGCAGTGATTTTAAAAGGCCCATAAAGGCGAAGAGCAACTACTCTGGGATGATACGCAGACACACGGAGATGGCCGCTACACTAAAATGAGATGCTGATAATAAACACGTGACTGAATGAAAACTGAATGCATCCTCCTTTAAAATCTGACAAATTCTGTTTCATGGACATCAGACTAAAAGGGTTGCAAAAATTAGGATTGCACATAAAAACAAATATAGACACAGGTTCGTAACGTCCTATAGTGTTGCTTCGAAAGCATCACTAGGAAACACATGGCAGACATCCTGTTTTCTGCTGGAGGACGACGCCTGGCTGTGCAGCGGTCTGACGAATGGGATGAAATACATGCATGGCTTTTCTTTAAAAGCAGCAGTTCATGAAAGACAATCGCAGTCAGAACCGGCGTCAGGATGCAATGCATTCAGAAATGCTTCATTTAATGTTTCATTTACAGGATGTTCCTTTAAATATCTAAGCATTCTGTTTACTCGTGTCTTCTTAAACCTTCATTGTTTTGTCCATACTGAAAAGACAGATTTTCTCTGCAGTTTCACTCGAAGCACAATAACATCTGCGCCAAACCGTGTGAATACAAAATAGGAAATGAGGAAACATCCATTTTAAACATTCTTAAAAACTAAACTGGAAATGATGCATTTCAAATATGTTTCCATCTATCAATACCCAACACGCTTAGTTGCATATCTGCCTTGTATTTCAGCACACAAAAATATCAGGCTTTGCAAAAGAAAGTGTGTAGTAGCATAGGGCTTTTCTATGCACCTGATACTAGAGTATATGTCATTTGACTTCCAGCTGAGCCAGGGTTTTTTTTGGACATGTTGAAAAATGTAATGGCATAAGCATCGCAACTCGGAGAAGCGACATATATAAGGAAGCCATTTGTTAATGCTACCGGATTTGGTGCTCCTCAAATGTTGCAGCAATGACTGGATGATAATGTCACTTGTTCTCTCGCTACACTGTGCAGGGGCTCAATCTGCTCTGATAAAAATCCACTGATTTCACCATTCTGAATGCTTGAAGCATCTGACATATTTTTTTTATTAATTCACCTAATATTTAATTGATCACTCGTAGGCACTCAGATTGTACAAAAACATAGAACTCCTATCCCTGCATGTCAAATTAATTAGTAAGTAGTGAAATAAATCTGTGAAAATGACCGCTATTACAGCAACAGCAGTAGACCAGCCACCGGGGAGGCCAAAATGATAAAGTTTAAATGTCTGACTCAAAGTTTTTACTATCAGTGTATTTGAACAGAGTTTGTACGTGGCTTCGGAAACAGATTATGTAACTTTTGTGCCAAGGACGGTGGCAACAAGTGCTATTTTTTTTTTTAAACAAGTGGTACTGAGTTCTAATTAAGTAAATTGGACTGGGCAGTTGCAAAAAAAAAAACCTTTATGCCAATGCAAGAACACCAGAGACAGCAGTAAACTTAAGAAATTATCTAAGATACTTAATAGCTTGAGTGGGGTTGCTAAAATTATGTTGATTATGCCACTGACAAAAAAAATATATATAAATTATGAAAGTGAAAGACTAGTGAAATGTTACAACTTACACTTGTACGTAGGAGTTGCTTTACAATGTCACTTATTTTGCTGCTTACCATTTTTATGTGTGTCACTGTGTCCTGAGCATATATACTGCAAAATAGTAGTGTGAAGTTTATGCTTCCAATACTTTGAATTTTAAATGACACACATGAGGAGAATATATTATTTTGTAGCCAATATTAATTATTAAAAGCAACAAACAAATCAATTACTGTTAGCACATATATAGCAGTAATGGAGAATAATTATTATTTATTTTGGCCTGCAGTTCTGCTCTGTTTGGCGCTTTGAACAGGAAACAGAACAGAATAAAACTTAGATTAAGATTTGAGTTAAAACCGACAGCTTTTAGCTAGATGATGGTCGCAGGGATCAAGCAGCTTAGAATTTTGCTCTTTATACTTTGGATTAAGAAAGTATTTTATGAACAGCTTGCACTTCAAAGTGCCCCTGTATGCAGTATTGTAAAAAGTGCTTCCCTATGGAAGTTTGGCAGTAAGTGCTGAGCGCATAAACAAAGCTGGAAAGATGTTTGAAAATCTGACCGGCTATGTAAACTAAAAGTGCTTGTTTATCCCACAAATGGGAACCAAAATTTGGAAAATTGCTGATAAAGTAGTTCTTTCATAAATAGTATGTGAGTAAAAGGAAGAAAAAAAAAACTTTTTAAAATAAGCTTCCTCTGAACTATTTTACTAACCCTCCCTGCGACTGACTTGTCTTTGCATATTTCCATCACCTACTTGACATAGGTCTAGATGAGTTAAAACATGTCTTAAAATACATGCAGCGCCCTCCTCATCTGGAAGCAATTACAGCTACAAGTTCAACCGCCCATCTGTATGCAATAAGCAAAACTATGACAGATCTCGGAGCAGAACCAGGCTCTCCTCCAGCGAGCGGCGCTCGTCAAATGAAAACACAGTCCAGCCCAAACAGTAATGAACCGGAAGTCCAGATCCTAGATCCTAATCTGAAGGACATAAAAGGGTGTTAGTGGGACTCGTATAAGTCCAACATAAAAAGAGGCCGCTACTAAATTCAGTGCCCAGTCCTGATTCAGTGCCATCACAATTTAAAAGAACGTATGCTGTTCAGGCTTTCTGACAGTAAAGTTTGCCGTATTAAATACTGGAACAGCACAGTCTGATTCGAACCAACCCCAAAGCACACAGCTGAACTCGGCTGCTTGATTTATTTGACATTAGAAGATGACTGACAGCTAAGAGGAGCTCCTCCCAGCACGCTTTGACTAACAACATTGGACCCACTTAATCAGCCTAAATTGCAAAGTCGAGGCCCTTGTATTTGGTAATGTGGTGAAAACAGTGGCAAGTGAGAGCTAATTAGATTAACGGCAGTTTAACGAGCTGTTGGAGGGGGGGCCCCCGCAGATTGGATTTTAATAAATACGCAGTGGCAAAAAGCATCTGCTATACACTTCCTGGCTCTGCTGGCATCCTAATTGGCCCCAGTGGGTTGCTGCAGCTCAGCAATACCTGGTGCAATTTAAGAAAGAGGGGAAAGGCAAAATGCTTATTATCTGTCTAGGTAAGTCAAAGAAAAGGAATGAAGACTATGCCTTTATAAGTGTTTGCATTTATTAATAGGGTAATAGTGTGTTAGAGCACTAATAACATTTTCCAAGACTTTAATCAGCAGAGAGCCTCCACGAAATGTTAAAGCAAGGGAAGAAAATGTCCTCAGGTATAATTAAAATACATTTCTCTGGTGTTTTTTTTGTTTTGTTTTTTTTTTTAGATTGTGTGCCCTCACGGTGAGGTCTTTGCAGGGGCAAACAGCACAGAAAGGAAAAAACAATTAATCAAACATGAATGAGCGACTATCGCAGGGTTATTTCCATAGCAACAGCCTGAGGGGACAACTTGAACCCTTTAATGTTAGCTGTTGATGTCTCTTTGTAAACATGTGCACAGCGGGGGGAGAAAGCCAATGAGAGAGCCTGGCAACAGAGGCATCACAGGGCAGCAACCTCTTGGTATCAATCGAAGTTTCCATTATCTGCCGGTGAAAGGACTGAAAGGTAGACTGAAACATTGTATTGCGGAGCATTTGGAGTTGAAAAGCGTCATTGTGAAGCTGCTGGTAAATGTCTAAAAATATCGGAGTTTGGTGAGCAAATGTTGTGTGGGATTACTACACAGAAGTGACCAGAAAAGGCTCAGGTTAGAATATACAAGTACATTTCTGGGCATAACGTTTACTTTGGTGTTTCCACCTGTACACTTTATAATCACAAACTACAATGTGTTTTATCAGGACTTTATAGGATGCCACATATCAGATGGCACATGATATAGCTGCACCTCTTAAATAATCAACACACTTATCAAGGTAAGTTTATTTAGCATGCTCTTTATACCATGAAGCTGGTGCTACTGCATCATTTGACTCTTGTATCTATATAGGTATATATGTATTAGCTGTATTGTTACATGTCACCCGGTATTTATTACATGTCACTGATGTTTATTTGTGTGTAGAACTCTCCAAATCATAACAAATAATTTGTAAAGTGCTGGGTGCACCATGTACGGGATAAAAATAAGCCGAGATCAACTAAATGATTAATGCTGAGTTTAAGTATTGTACGCAAATTATTTGTTGACATGGTAATGTTTTGTACACTAGGTATGGATTTCTTTGTAATATGTATTCATGGTAAAAGGAGTTGACGGAAACTCCCAGGTTCGTCTGTTTTTATTTATTACTACAATGGAGCAAGCGTTTAAAGTAAGAAAAGTGTAGCTCTAGACAGAGAAAAAATTTTCTCCTGTTAAATGGTGCAATCAGTTTATCGACCAGAGCCTTTGGCGAAGCATAACTCATAACAATCTGTTCACGTTTGGTGTACCATCATAATAATAATCACATGAATATCTGTCCAACTGAACTTTATGAAAAAGCTTTAGGTCACAGCAAAACATCCTCAGCTTACATCTGACATCTTAATGGTGTGACATGTCTCTCTGGGCCCATGATCTTGGACTGCCCAGGTCCCCTATTCATGCCATTTTTAGCTAAGCTAAATAACCAGTCAGATATATACAGTTTTCATTACAGATTCTTAGGGGACAATATTCTACTAGTTAATACACTGGCTACTACGGTGAGAAGAGAAAAATAAGCGAAAACAAACAAAAAAATGTCTTATTCCCACCAAACCTAAATACTGTTTCTATATCTTTGCTGTCCCTGTGAAATAAATTATCCAAAAGGAAAAACGGCAGATTTCTGATTACTGCACTTCTTAAAAACAATCGTAGTTGTTCTTTTTCTTCTTTGCCTATGATCTGGCACACTTGTCTTTAGCTGCTGCGTATGGCGCCACCCTCTGGTTGGAAATATTATTGTCTCTGCTGGCCTAGCCAGCTGTATGCAGAGGACCCTCTGCATACAGTTTTTGATAATACTTACACTGCACATCGAGGAGACATTAGAGCAGAGTGGGAGGAAATTATTGCATTGATTTAAAGTCCACTCTAATATCAATATCGAATATAATTTTTTTTATCGATTTTTTTAAATATTTCTTAACACTGAAAAGCAATTTGCAGCACTTTATATCAGTTTTTTCATGTTAAATTATATGTTCTGAAAAATATAAATGTGTGAAACGTTCATTTATTGTTTTAGAATTATGAATAATTAACTGAATTCATCACTTCCAGCGATTCTACGTTTTAGGCAGGCCTCCCATGAGAATTTGGGATTTCTGTCGTTAGAGGCTTGAGACTTGACCTAGACTTGCGCTCCCAAAAACTTTACTTTTGAGATGGAGTGAAAAAAATATCTTGCAAATGTATTTGCACCTCTTTAATCTAAATATCAAATCATTTTTATCATAAACATATTTCTCAAAGTTTGTAAACTCACATTAAACAATAAGTCTCACAAATAACCCTTTTCCATGCGCAGAGAGCATCACTTTGAGCAACCCTTAACCAGAAGGGTCTTACAGCTTCCAACTGTGAAACACTGCATAATTACCAAACAGCACAAACAACTTCCACCAGGACTGTTAGTTGGTGGCAGCAGCTGACTGTCGTTTCTCGACTCCCAGACAGTATAGCGGAAGAACCGCTATAAAAGCTTTCCTTGTCCACAGATGTGATTAGAAAGCAATACAGAAATCTTCAAATTTGCCACAAGAATTTTAGAGTAATGAGAGAAAAGTATGACCTAAAGAGAAAATAGAGCTCTGTGTTCAGAAACTAACCTGATTGCAGGCTAAAAATGTATAAAGCTCCATAAGTATATAGTAGAAGGATGGTAATTCAGCTAACCGCAAAGCTCTAAGCATGTACAAAGAAACAAGAACATATAGTTCTCAGTGGTCACAGCTCGAGAGTCAACAACCCCTGTAAATATCAGTTCTCAGTCAGCCAGACAATAAAAAAAAAACGTATTTTTCTTGTCAAACCACCACGTACCCAATGTTTTTAAGCATCCGAAAATAAATTAGTAAAGAGGTTTTTTTTTTACACTTTCATTTTCCAACCAATCGATGACAGGAGCTACATGGGGAATCTGCCAGCGTAAAGAAAACGCTGGCAGAAGCAGGTATCCGTGACGTTCTTTCTCCAGACCTCTCTGAGTTCCTAGGATGAGAGTAATGGCTTCTTCACACTGGGCTGTGCAGTGCTATTGTAGAATCACAGAGCGGTTAATTGAAACAAATGACTCTAATAATGGGACATTATCCCCACAGGCTGGCTTTGTGGTGGGCCTAATTAGCGTTGCGGTGGAAGCGAAGAGGACGAGGCACCGAGGCCGAGCCCTCTTAAGGAAGCAGCCGCGGACGCCTTATGGTGACCAGTATGGGCCTTTAAAGAGGAGTGCTGGGCTTTTCGAAGAAAGGATTTGAAAAATGTTAACAGTATGTCTTAGTCAGCAGTTTTCCCAAAATGTCATCCATTAATTTTAGAGGCCTCTCCAAAAACACAGTTCAAACCTGAAAACTCCTTAATTTCCAATTATATGAAACACACCCTAGTTTATTTCAAAGGTGTATAACAAAAAAATTAACTAAATTTCAGTATCATACATAGCGTCTTTTTTAGGACTGGTGACAAATAATGTTTTGACTACACAATTGTTCAGCTAATCATTAAGGCACTTTGAAGATTATTAACAGCTTTTTTTTCACGCTGTCATCCTCCGGCTTGTCGAATTGATGCGCCAATGGCCCGTGGCAAATGTGACAACAGGGAACGTTGTTCTCCAGATATATATTAAAATATGTTTATGCCAATCCTAATTGTTTACACTTAGACATGATGATCCCAGAAAGTCAGATATATTGCGGCGTTCAAATCTCTGCAACCAAGCTGGTTTAAATATTCATAAGTTGTAACAGTCGCCTAAGGTTATTTGATATAGCCCCATGAATATTCATGACTCAAGTAGTTTTTTTTTTTTATTCTCAGTCCGTTAATGCTCATCTTCATTACTTCATTCTGTGGCTAGACTAATAAGGAACAACAAAAGAAAGCTTTGCTATTTTAAAAGAGCAATGCTCTTCGGGAGCCTGTTTGTTTGAGTATAAATGAAACAGGAGAGTCCCACCAATTATCTCGCTGTCATTTATTTTGACAGCTACAAGACACATTGTTCACCTCCGCCGTGGAATGTGACACTGGAGGGCATCTGTCTTTTTGTGAAAGGAAAAGTCATGACAGAAAATATTTCTGCTCTTACAAAACATGATTTATCTAGGAACGTCGCAGAGATGTGAGCGAGAGGCAGCAGAGCAAACAGGTCATATGGGATCTGTCTAAAGCCTACAAAAGAAAAAAAGATTGCGGTTTCAATTAGACTTGGAAAGAAGAAGAACAACAACAAAATTTTGGTAATCCAGACACAATAGGGAGACTAGAACAATTATAACTTCACAAAATGAACTGCAAACATATGTTTCTAATGTCAGAAAATTCCTAACTTAAATATTTTTGTTGGTTTTGATTTGGTACTTATCTAAAGGACACGTTACTGTCTGTAACCACAGCAGTTATTGCACTTTTTAATGCTGCCAATGTAAAACAGCCAAAACCTGTATCTCTGCTGTCCTCAACAGAAACGGAGGCACTCTAAGTTTTATTCCAGCTAAATTTATATTACGCTAAAATATTGCTATTGAAAAGGTAAGAGTTGCTAGATCATGGGAAAACAACTCATATTCAGTTATTTTATCTAATCAAACACTCTTACAGATCTCAATAAAGCAAAGCTGAATATGTCAAAAATCAAATATACATAGCATCTTTGTTATGGTCAAGCCCAATTTTGTCAGCATCTGGAGCCGATATCGACAGCCGATAAGGGTCATAAACACATAAAACGTGCAGCAGAAACCAGGCCACCCTGCAAACAATTGCACTCATATATAACAAGCACTTACTAAAGGGGGTTCAGGCAGAAGTTAAGAGGCTTTTTCTCAAATATTTCAAATCCAGAGTTTATTAGACAAACAAGATGTTAACATTACTTTAGAGAAAATAAAGGATCTCTGTATTGTTTCTTTTAAAAAAATAAAGTTTTTACAAATCACAAAACAACACAATCTGTATTGTGAAGAGTAACCCAGTCCAGGCGGGACTAATGCATATGTTGTCCTTTTTTGCCTATTTACGTATAAGGTGGTACTGATGCGTTTTTGTGGCGTGGCAGGGCAGACCCCCTTACTGGATAAGCACTGGTGCCCTTTTGCATTAAATGTTTAGTTAGGCCCAAAGTGATAACCCTACTGGCAGATTTAGGAAAGTAGCTGAGATGGACACATCGATTCGTAGTCACTAACTTTAGCATCGTTTAGAAGTTAACTTTAACAGCTAGATTACAAATTGTTCATATCTTGTCTGTCAGTTTGTTGCACTTTCCTTCTATCTGGCTGGCGTCTACTGTGTTGCGTACCAGCCAGAATCTGTTCACACAGAAAATGTGATGAAGTGGCGACCTGTCCAGGGTGTACCCCGCCTTTCGCTCAATGACCAATGGGGTTGGACACCAGCCGCCAACGACCCTGAACAGATAAGCGGGTGTAGACAATGCATGGATGGATGGATGTTACCACAGCGGGGCAATTTGAGAACCACTTCCTTTCTTACTTCAAAAGACAAGTCTCAAATATATAGATAGTGACAAGCACTTGGCCAAACCGGCTTCACTTTGATGAGATATCCTGTGGCGTTTTGATGTAGCGAGATCCCCCCAGCACAAGATCTTGTACTCCCCTATTTATCAGACATGTGTGTGAATCTAAAAACTACAGCACCAGACCAAGGCCCACACCAGTTATGATCATTGCATGCACTCCACGGCTTAGAAGTTGCTGATTTTGTCTTTTCAGATACAGCAGCGTGTTAAAAACAGTTCGGATATTAGACAGACACCCCCCCGCCGAGAATATTAATTCAGAACCAAATATTCAAAAACAAGATCCCCAGCAGGAGTCATCCGGGTTAATTTATGCCGCATACTTATGGAAACTGGCAGCTGCATTTTCACCAGCAGGGACCCCCCAACCCCACCCACCTCCCTATCCAAACTAATTATGATCATAACGACAAAAGGGGCTGGTGCTCTGTTTCAATATTTAATACATTGGCAACCCTCGAGGTTCTACATTTGGTGTGTTTGACAACCTCCTCAACATCACATTACAGCCAGCTGGGTAGGGATCTCCTCAATTTTATTTACGTTTTCTTCCTCCAAGGGGCTGGATCTTGCTAAAAAGCTCCACCCACCAACCCCCCCATGCACCGCTGTGCAAACCCGAACGACAGAAAGACTTGTTGAACACGAGACCCCTGGGTGACACCTCTTACCCTGGCGCCGGAGATGACAGAAACACTGAAAGCGGCGGGTGAGACGGGAATTCTCCCTTGGCAGCAAGCACTCGCACAACAGGCTGCTACATTTCACAGCAGCCAGTCATACAGGACTTGGCTCTTTCTGCTTCAGTTCAGAGAGGCTGACAGAACAGGTCAGCAGTTGGGAGGAATGCAGGAGCATTTCTGACAGACAGCTCTATAATCTAAAATGCCAGCACTGAGGCTTCACCTTGGTGCATTCCTGCAATTTTAAGCTCTTGAAAAGCTCAAACCTGGCAGTGATAATTGGGAAGAAAAGGGTGCAAATGCAGCAAAAAGGATCAGCTGCTACACCTGGGAAAAATAAAAAAACACATACAAATACAGGTGCATCTTAATAAACTAGAACATCATTAAAAAGTAAATCCATTCCAGCTTTTCCAAAATAGTAATATATGCTTTTCCTTACATAGTAATATATTTCAGGCTATTATTTCTTTTAATTTTGATGATAATGGCATGCATCTAACATTATTTTGCGTGAATTATGAAGGCCAATAGCCTCTATGCGGTTTAGCATCTCTGTGAAGCTCTTCAGCAAAGAACAACATCAAGTGCTTCAAAATTTCCTACTAGATGGCTGCGCTAACCTTGGACCTGGTAAAACACAGCAGACCAACACCACCACATGGCATGGCTCCTCAAATAGTCACTTACTGAGGAAACCTCATCCTGGACCTGAAGAAACTTGGATTCTGTGCCTTTCCAATCTTCCCCCAGTCTCTGAGATCTTAATTTCATCTGAGCAACGGTCTCGTCCCTTTTCTCCTTAGCCCAGGGGACGTTATCTCGGGTTCAAGAGTGACTTAACACAAGTTATACCATGGTCTGGGTGAATACTCGATTCTGATAGGCTGCAGGGTGTCCATTAAAAAATGTGATTGGAGGGGGGTGCTCCAATGGTACAGGGATAGTGAGCACGACCCATCTATGGAGGCCTTAGTCCTCAACGCGACTGACCGAGGTTTGGTTTCTACCTGAGGTCCTGTCTTTCCAACTCTCTCAAACCCCCTTTCCTGTCAGCGCCACAAAAACCCAGAATTTTTTTTTTATAGGACACCGATAAAAAAAAGCTACAGTCAGAAAGCGTGACTGTTCTAAATTATTGCACTGACTCAAACGTTAGCTGGTAACGGCAGGACAGCCAAGCGGTAAGAGGTGCACTTGTTCTCTGAAATGATACGTTGTAGGTTCTGTGGCCAGAGCTTGTTATCTTGGCAATGCATCACAACGAGAGATATTAAATAGTTCTCTCAGCCGCTTCTTGTGAAATACTTACAATTTTAACGGTGAAAAACATTAAAGTATTAATAATTGAGTTAATATTAAATTATTTCGTAAGCGACCATAGTATAAGCGGGATAACGCCCTTCGAGTTATCTGTTATCAGAAATGACTGGACTTCGCTTTGCGTCGCACCGGACAGCTAACGTTTAATTTCTGATAATGGACACCATGGCGGGCACTATCCCTAACTTATGTCTAGTTGTGGTGGCTCTAGAACCACTGACTCGAGCCCAAGCCCACGCCTTATGACATTACTACTACTTGTCCCTAACTGGGATCATATCTTTTCCTTCCACTCAGCTTTTGACTAATATGTTTGGATACAACACTCTGTGAAAGAATGCTGGAATTAAATGGGAAAAAATGCTTGAAATATATATGGTTGTGTGTAATATATATATATATATATATATATATATATATATATATATATATATATATATATATATATATATATATATATATATATATTGGTTTCACTTTTTGGTTTGAATCACGGAAATTAGTTAACAGATGTTAATAATATAATAATTTTTTCTAGATGGACCTGTACCTCCATGTAACGTTTGTTACTGACCAATATATCACCTGCCGGTCCTAATTGTATGAACGAGGGAAAATCCAACTGACAACACCACAGAAGAAACATCTCTTTCATCTAGAGGTTGTCATCTTGTCACCTTTAAGTCGGCAAAAACACTGAACTGTACAAGGACAAACAGACAGAAATATATATATATATATATATATATATATATATATATATGTTCATGCGGCATGATAGTCAATCCACTGCTCTCAATCCTGTAATGATTAAACTCTGTTTGCTGTGGGATCGATGCATGCTGAAAAAGAGAATCCCAAAGCAGGGTGAAGTTTACAGAGCTTTAGCCTCGGGCTAAATGTTGTACAAAAACCAGCAACAACATCCCATGAGATGAAGCGTATCTGTTGCTCCAGCTGAGCTTGTACTTGTAGGAGGCTTTTAAATGTGTGCTGAAGGATAGCTGCTGTTGAAGAGATGTGTATCCTAAAGGTAACACTGTCGACTTTTCATTTGCTTTATTTTCTTTCGTTCTTTTTTTTTTCTAACATCGGTAAAAGAAGTCTGCTGGATGATTAGGGTTTGGGTTTTTCACATATCTCCTCCAATTTTCTGAGCTTATTGTACGCTCTAGTCAATACCAGGAGAGGAAAGGGCTTTTTGCTTCATTTCTGACCTCCGGTTTTACTGAGAGCCTATTTCCATCCCCCCTCCTCATTATTCTTTAGGCATGCGGCAGACATAAATTCAATCTTCCTTATTATACCTTTATCAGTATGAAATTAAGGTTAATTGACTTTGCTGGGGAAACATCAAATGAAACATCCCTAATGGAAGCAAAATGAAAATAACGTCATCTCCAATTGCTTTAAAATATTTCTCAATATACAGCCTAGTTTCCAATTCCTCAGCCTCAGAAATAAGCTCCTCTTGTCCCGAGAGATAATAAATGAATCGAACCCCCACCACCCTCCGCAACCCCTCCTTCTTCCTTATCGGTCATCTATTTTTCCAGAGTAAGCTATTACTTGCTGGGGTTGCTAGGCAACAGGAAATATTAATAGCGGCTATTATTATCCAGCCTCTGCAAGAGTAGTACTAAAATGTGGAAGTGGGAAACATGAATGTGTTACATAAATCTCTGGACCTTTCTCAGTGTGCGCAAGTCTCTGTTTGTGCCGTGATTTATGGCTATGACGCTTCATTTATGAGAAAAGGGGGTGTGAAATAAGAAAATGGAACATTACCCTGAAGGGCTATTTGGAAATAAATAATTGCAAAGGTGAAACAAAACCTGTGTTTGCTTTCAAAAAGTTACTTATAAAAAAAAGGGGGGGGGGGGGTTCGTTGATAGAAATGATCTGGAATGATGTAAAGAAAGACCAACTTTTCACACACAAGTGAAAGAAGGGATTAACATTGTTTTTACATTTCTTGTATTGAGCCCATTTTACTTGGAAACCCCGCAATAAAAGGGGAAAGGCAACAAATGTGAGTAAAAATGAACTTTTGTGGTGACGGCAGCATAATGTTTTTGGGGAGAGTTATCTTCATTGGGAATGGGGAAGCTGGCTAACGTTAATAGGAGCACAGATGGAGCTATAACCATGAGCAATCCTGTAAAAAAAACCAAAAAACATAATACTGAGGCTGCAACAGACTTGAGGGTGGGGTGAAGGCGCACAACAACCTAATAACAAACCCCAAAGGTGCAGTTAGAGCTTTCTCAATGTGACAACAGTCCCCCCCGCCCCCCGGGTTTGGTCTGCACCTGTGGTCAGGTGCATGATAAATACTATTAATAAACTTCTAAAAAAGTACAAGACTTAATGTAACTTATGTTTAAAGCCCCAGTTATGTAAGATTTTCACACTGTTGCACCATCTAGTGGTGCACTAAACTTATTGCAAACAACCTCACCATTAAATGCGTAAGAACTACTACAGAAGCAGTGGAGAGTCATAAATGTGACAATGTCAACACGTCCTCCATGTATTTGGTACCAAGCTATAGCTAATAGCTACGGTCATCGTGTGAAATGGTTTTTTGGCACCGTTGGCAAGGGCACTTGTTTTTTTCTAAAGTTGTTTGTAAAGTCATGTTTTTTTGGGCTCGTTTCTGAGCGTGCAGTCGCTTATTGGGGGTCTAATATTAGCGACTATAAACATCGGTAATGAGACCTGCTTCTGCTGTTGCACTATAGACAGTGAACAGGCCGCCGGATGTCCCTCCTTGTACACATATCTCTGTTCGTCTCTCTCTCCCGAGAGAGACGAACAAATGAGCCATCTCTGCTGGGAGGACAGAGTAGTTGCCCAAATAAACTTCACTGTTACACTGAATTAACCTACTTGTCCAGCACAACGCCTGCAACCTCCGCATGTGTTTTAAATCACCGCTCCCTCGTGAAATATCTCCATCTGGCAATAATAGCTGTGCCGATATAAACTCTCGTTTTCCCCCCGGTTATTACTTCTTTTTCTCTTCTTGGTTACTTTCTCTTCCCTCTCGCTGGGCAAAGAGTATGAATGGTCCTCCATTTAAACACAAAATGGCAAATAGAATGATCTACAGTCGTCTTTGCTTGTTTATGCTCCTCCTCTATGACAGCACGTCCTTATAGAGGAGACGGATAGGGAAAACGCGTAAGGCTGACAAGTTTGCCCCCTTTTAGCTGCTGAAATCAGAAATAGTGACGCAACATGGCGCTTCCCGGTGGGTGCACCGACACTGATGTCTTTATCAAGTACTGAAGTTATGAGAACGATTTCATTTTTATGTGTACTTTGCCAGAATATGTATTTATAAAAGCTATACTTGTTTTTTGCTAATTAAAAGCCACATTAGTTACACACTATCCTTTTAATATGAATGGCTTAATAATATTTTTTGCCAAATGAGATTTATACCCAATTATAAGTTCACTGCAGGTACGAGTCGGGCTAAAAGCCATTTATATTGTTTATACTATGTAGTTAAAAAGATGTGGCAACGTTGAAACATTTTAGTTGTTAGAAACCATTGTGATATATTATAAATGAACCCATACACATGTCTTACATTTTAAAAGAGATTCTGGGTAATCTTGAGAACGACAGCTTTTATGCATTAGAACCCGAAAATGACCCATTACATTTTTGACCCACTTTGTTGGGGGGATGAAATTATACATTTTCGTTCTTCAAAGGCGGGCACATCAAAAAAACTAACCACTGAGTTAGAGCAACAATGGCAGATGCATATATCCATGCATTTCATTAATTCAACCCTATAATTTTGCTTTATTTCTTTTTAAACTCACTTAATTCACACACTCACATGAACTAAAGATTAAACTTATACAGTAGGCACTCGTGTAACCCCAAAGACTCGCTTGCTTCAATAGAGGCGTCCACCGCCACCCACAGTAACAAAAAAAAGAGTTTTCAATTTATGCAGTCTGATTCTAAAAAAAAAAAAAAAAATCACATAGGATCTGATTAACAGAGGATAAATGCCATGGATGCTCATATTAATGCATAAATATTCATGGCGGAGGGGAGAGAGAAATAAGTAATATTTATGTCAGATGAAAGTATATAACACTGAATAATTCACCACACGGGGCCATCTATAATTCATCTGGTTCGATTCCATGATTAAAGCATTTGAATGTGTTCGCCAGGGGTGTTTACATGTTCGGTCAGAGGCACGTTTAACATAACAGAAAGTCTCTGCACTGGAAGAGGGGTGCTGGTGGTGGTGAAGGGGGGGTAGACACTATCTTTTGAATCCCTTTGAAACGAAAAGTAGCTGACAAGGGGGTATCCCACGTCCTCATCAAGATGTTTGGTCCTGAAACCGGTGCCCAGCTATCCCGCTAAAAGATGTACGACAGAGTCTTATTACTCCTGTTGTTAAGATCTGCAGCCGGGTAGATACTAGAGAAGCTCTGCTGTCATGGTCTGGCTGTTAAGGAGGAAGCAGGTCTCTGTAATTAGCAGGTTGCTGCTTATAGAGTTATCTTCTCCTTTGACCTTCGACTGAACTACCTGTCTCTTTGACAGAGAAAGCGTTACTACTATTAACGCTTTATTAAGTGCTTGTAGCACTTAATAAAAACACTGAAGATTTAGTAATTTTCTGTCTAAATCGCTCCGATGTGATATGCCCTAAGCCTGGCAAACAGACCAAATCTTGTCAATGCTTCTGATTTGCTGGCTTACTTCCAATGCCCTGGTAGTAAAGCATCTCTATCCTGTAGCACAGTGCTTGACTTGCATAAAGGCCCACAGCTAATATGAGGTCTAGGGGGGGAAAGAAACAACAACTCACAGAGTGCATAGGTCCAGAGAGGAGGTGGGAGTCCTGACCCAGCATGTTGGACATCATGAGAGCGGGCAGCTCGGGATAGGAGTAGGTGTTGAGCAAGCCGTTGTGGGGCAGGGAGTGGAAGGGGTAACCCGACTCATGGTCCGTGAGGTGAAGCAGAGAAGGGTCAACGTGGTTTGGAGGCGTGATGGGGGGAATCTCATAGTCTTCGTCCCCTGTGCCCCCTCCTCCTCCTCCTCCTCCGCCTCCTCCACCGCCGCCGCTGCCTCTACCCTGACTGGAGTAGCTCTGGAAAAAAAGAAAAAAAGATAAAACAATGGAAAGTGGAATTAGAACAACCTTTACCTGTTTTCTCATTGTTTAGGTTTGCAGGAAGGCAATTTCATGCACAATTTACATGAACAAAAGCAGCGAAAAGTTCATTTGATAACCCAGAAATAGTTTTACACAGAGATGCACTGAAAAACTGGAATTGGGGCGATAATATCCTTGATTGATCAGACTGCTGAAAAGCCAAAAATTCAATCCCTTTCCGAGTCGGTAAAGGTACCACATGGAAGCGCTAACTAACAACAAAAGCCTGGTGTGGAAATTGTTACTAAGTGAGAAATACTCGGTTATTTTACGCGTAGCAAAGTTGCTTTGACTATGAAGTATCAAATTCTGTCAAGGAACATGCGAATAATGAAATGTTGGCAGTCTTTTGAAGATCTCAGAAATAAGGTCAGGCTATATTTTTCAGTGAATACTCATAGGAGCTACTGTGTGTTAGTCATGCTAGCCATGCCTATAAGGGCTGCATGATCTTAGGGAAGTTGTGTAATTGTGACAATATTACTGAATATTACCATGACAATATTAATTTATTTTAATCACCACTATATCTATTAAAGCTTACCACTCTCAAAAGCTAATCATGCTAAATCCTAATATGTCAGGCCAAAAACAGTTTAAAATGTCAACTCTCTGATCATTTTGTCTTTGTTTTGAAATATTTAGAAAATTCCTGTTTAAGTGCAGAGCTGTGTAAGACCGACATCTCTCTCTTTTACACACTGTGACGTGACGTCACCTTTATGAATAATTAATGACACATCACAGAAAGACTTCTGAAGGCTCCTGAATGAATAAATAATTTAACAATCCGCACATAGGAGAAGATCTGAACTTTTTCCTCTCAAATATTAGGTGTCATTTATTTTGAAAATGTCTTGTTGAAAATAACATATTGTGACATGAAGCACTTATACAATCGGTCTTGCAAAAAATAAATAAATAAATAATATAAAAGACTGAGATATATAATCTTGTTTCGTAAAGGGTAAAGGTGATATGGTGTATTTTTTAAATGGTGTTTTATTTCCAGATACCTCTGTGACATTAAGGAAATATTATTGTACATGTACATTTTCAGTGACACTTGACAAGCCAAATAATTTTGTACTTTTGAGACATATGATATCTCAAAAACGTAGTTTTGTATGTTTTTGAGATATCATAGTTTTATTTTACTATAAGCATTTTACTGACATTTTCAGTTCATCCATAAATGATAAAAAATATTTTGTTATTTATAGTTCTTGAAGAGAAACTAGGATTGCCTTAAATTGGTATCTGTTGTTCAGAGCTTTAAAAATTGGTCACAATATTTTAAATCTGCGTATCTGTAGATTTATAACTTTGTAGCACAATAACATCCAAATTAAAATCAGATAATGGTTAAAAATATATGTATGTATTTCTTTAAACTGCTACATGTACAAAACATTAAGAGGTTTGGGTGCTTATATGTCATGAAATAAGCAAACTTAATCAGAAAATTTAACTTTAGTGAAACTGCAGCAGGCAAACAGCTTACCAAACATGTTCCAGGCTAAAATACAGAAACTCCCTAATTAGCTTTTAAATGCACCTGTTTATTTGTGTTGTTTATACTCGAGTTTGCAGCCTTTCCAGATACAGAACTGCGGCAGTTAGAGCCTTTCGAGCTGCAAATAAAAATAATTAGAAATGCAAATTGTCACACTTGGAAAAGTGTAAAGAATTCATTCAGTACAGTCGTACAGAGCAAATTAATTAGTTACACAACAACAGCTGCTATACAGAATAATTTGCTTCAGAAATCTTGACAGCTTTGAAGCGACAAACCGCACGTCTTAAAAAAAAACAGTGAATCAAATTCATTACGTGGAAAAACACACCACAGAGAGTCACTTAGTTGTTATTTTATAATCCCGTAATTGCTGTGGCAATTTTGTTTATATAAACAGAAAACCTGGACCGAACAGATCCCGCACTTCTCATTATGGAATAAATTCAGAATATCCAGCAGTTAAAGCAGGAGAGATTTTTATGGGGCTAATAAGGTGATACACGAGCAGTGTCTTTTCCAGGGCCTATCTTGACATAATGTTGCACGGAGAAATATGGTTTCATGCTCTCAAAAAGCATACTGAGGGTATTCACCAGGGAGTGAAAACCAATTTTGTCAGAGGCAATCTGATGCCAACTCCCTTTTATAATGACTGAAGAAAATTAATCATCACAAATAATATTCCAGTGTCAGCCATTCAAGAGCTTTTTAATAGAATTTTTATTATTCATGTCTCGTGGTACACATCAACTAGTCCGTTCTGCAACATTTCAGAAATCAATTCAATATCATCTTCATGTAGGCTGTCATCTCGCCTGCCAGCGCAGCAATTCATCTTGAAAACAAATACTTTTAGCAAACAAATGGCAAGAAATGCTAGAAGAAAAAAAAGAAAAAAAACTACCCAGCTGCAATGTGCTCACAAGTAGAACCGGTGCTTGAAGACAGGATGAAAAGTCTCATAATGTGCACTATCATTAGGGAGAAAATAATCATCATAATAAAAGAAGAGTATGTTTACTATCATGGGGTGATGTGCTATTTTCTCTTCCCATAACAGTTATTGCTCAGAGCTTGTTTAGAAATATTGTCGGCAACATTTTTTCCCCCCATTATAAAAGATGTGTGCATTTCTTTGACATCTAGGATGTATTGTTGTTGTCACTGGCAGTTATTGTTATAATTCATGACATGCAGATATACGTCAATATAACATAAATTCTACCACGTTGCATTCACTGGTCATCCAACACATCATATATTAAAACAATTAGCCGGAAGTGGTGCTTTTGTTGGCACCAAAGCAACACAACAGCTAGATATTTAAGCTAACAGCAGAGCACATACTGTGGCGCTTCCCTAAATAGTTTAGAGATAATAAATGGTTATTTAACTGATTGACAAAAACTACCAGTGAATTTCACAAATTTTAACTCAAAAACGATTTTAGCTAACACCGAAATGTCCTAAAGATTTTCCTATTTGCCAAAATATTTTTTTTATTTGAACTACTGGTGCCTATACAGAGCGCCCATTGGATTAGGAAGTACACCCACTGACATGTTGCCAGTCAATCACAAGGCAACATGGTAACACACAGAACCAACAACCATGCTAACACACAATCACCACTACGTGCAAATTTAGAGAAACTAGTTAGCTTAATATACACATCTTTGGACTGTGGAAGGAGGATGGAGTACCCCAATAAAACCCACGCAGGCAAAGGGAAAAACAGGCCCAGTCTGTGTGAGTCTGTGAGTAGAGGTAGGTAGTAACTACATACATCTACACAGTTAGTTTATTTTAATAAGCTTTACTGGCCTTTGTAGGTTTTGCTGCACCATATGTTTTACACTCTTTGAGTAATATTTTGAATTTAAGCTCCTCTTATATGACTAGAATTTCTGCCGACTACTCACCTCAACTTACTTCACTCAATTGAGAACAAGGATTTTTAAGGCAAAAAAAAAATAAATAAATGCACCAGATACAGACACAGATTATGATTTATGTTGATATGAGAGTCTTTGTTTGTAACACAAGCTTTATTGATCTAATGTTATTTTCTATTTGCTGTCCCATATGAAGGTCGAGTTAATAAACAACTATAACAGTGTTGTAACTGGAATTATTTTTGCACTGTCCTAACATATAAACGTTACCTACTGTAAGTATTGCTTTATGTTGTGAAAAAAAATACAATAAGAAATGTGTATTTCTTCTGTCTGAATTTGTTGTGTAGTGGTGTTATTTATCTTTCTGTGCATATTAAACTTGTGGTTAAGTATGTATCGAATGGTGAAAATTGTGCTTAAGCAGAGGTGTTTACACCCTTGATCTCTCTGCATCTTCAGTATAGTGCATCTATTGTATGCAATACAGGAGAAAAACGAGTGTCAAACACATCCTGGACCAGAGAGAGGTCTATTCTCTAAGATCAAATCTAACTATTTTGCATGTAACAGGACTTAAATACTGTCGAAGGCTATTTTATGACCATGCCGTCTGTTATTTTCATGTTTATTTTCCCTTTGCAGCTTTTTATGATGCCCTTGGAGATAAGACACATGACAAGGACATCACAAGTTTAACATTTTCCAACATGGATAAATAATTCATAAATATACTGTCTTTCAGGATATGGAGAAGAGGAGATAAAAGAAAGAAAGGGTCAAAAGAAACGCCAAATGTTGATTCAGCCTTCTCTCGCGGTAACCTTCAACCCCCCCACCCCCACCCCTCCGCAGAGGTGAAACTTAAGCAAATCTGTCATTTTCCGTGCACAAGGACCTTTGAGGACTCTACAGAGCAATGCTTCTCTAATTTTCTTCCTTCGACGTTAACATAATAGGAGCAAGCATTGACTGGAGAGATCTAAAGTACAAATTGTTTATCTTCTTTTAGGTAGTTTAAAGATCTGAGATGCTGCTCTGTCATTTATAAACTGATCCTTCTTTCTATAAAAAAAGGGGGAAAAAAATCCAACGAGTGACTAATTTTCAAAAATCCAGGCTGACAAAAAAAACAACAACACATTTTTGATTTATTTTATGTGTAAATGTTTAGAAGTATCAACAATGTCTCTATGATGAAAGTGAAATGTACAACTGCATGACATTTCACAGTTACAGTATTAAAGCACTGAAGCGTCACAAACTGTCAATCCTCTGATATTCACCAGTGCAAAAAACTGAGGCTGCATCAAAGAAGAAGAATGGAAAAAAATGTAAAGAAAATAGAGCCAACTGCAAGCCGTGTTTGGTGGGGGAAAAGTCTGACATTGTGCAAAGTAAAAACCTTTTTCATCCACTTCCAACTAAAGCTTCTGTGACTGAAGCTGATCCACCACCATGACCCCCACAAAGACCCTTCACAGCACAACCTCAGACACTTGCTGGGGTTAATTTTGGTCTTCAGCATATTTCAGCGCTTCTCACACTACAGGGGAATAAGGTTTGTTTCTGTATTTAGATTGTTAGATCGTTGCAACAGAGGTTGAAGTCGTCTGACCAGACATGAACATGGGCGGCTTTTTCTGAAACACAGCCCTCACGGCTTTTATTGGTACCCAGACCACCTAACTTTCAGACACAACAGCATGCAAAAAATATTTTTACCATGCCAAAATACAAATAGCTGTGGTGTTCACAGCGTTTGTCCAGAGACCCTTTTTCTCCATGTTGTCCTTCAGAGCGCCCTTCTAGCAGCAGCAGATTCCACTCAGCATGTCTGTCAGTCTGTATCTAACTTTATAGTTTTGAGTTGCAATGCAACATGGGAACAGGTGAGAAGAAAGCCACTTTGAAGGCCAATTGGAGATGAGAGCTAGTTAAATTAATTTTTAATTTTTGCACATTTTACATTTTGTAGATTTATGTTTTTTCTAGAATATAATATACTTTATTGTCCTCTAGGGGAAATTTGTCATGGACTCAAGGGTAGTCCATAGTAGTATCTGCCCTTATAGACAATAAATACACATAAAATACGTATAACAGCAGAAGACGTCCACTTGGGCTACGTACACACTCATGACTGACATTAACTAGAAGGAAAACCTTTACCATTTTAGGTCAGTTAAGTTTGTCAAATGTATTTTTATTTACAAAATGCTTGAAACAGAATGAAACAGGAGCTTTATTTAGAGAATTGACTATTGCTTTCCTCAATTTTAGAAGGTTTAGAAGAGTATTGTGTCTTTAAACCATTTGGCAAAGCCCAGATGAAGATGTCATAGATTTATCAGCCCAATCTGGGTGAGCTCAGGTGCTCCCAGGCCTGAAAGGATATCCAGTGAGTTCTGGCTCTACTGGCATTGGTAGGTGTGTGGATCTCCCATCTCTAACACTGCTGGGAAGGAGCAAAAACTCTCCTTCCAGCTTCCCCTGATAACCAAATTTTGCAACCTCACTGTAAGCATATGAAATATGGCCATAGTAGTCGATTGTATCTGAGATAATGCTCTTTCTGGCTAGATTAATATACTATGGGAGTCAGAACCCTTTTGGTTCACCTCTTTTGTCAACACAACAAAAGACCTGCATTACTGCAGACAGGGCCATCTCCTCTTCCATCCTACTCTCACTTGAGAACAAGACCCCAAGATCTTTAAACTCGTCCGTCTAAGGCAGGCACTGAACATCCCACCAGGAGGAAGCACCCCACCCTTTTCCTATTGGGAATAATGGTTTCAGACATACACCACTCTCATCTAGGTTGCTTCACACTTTGCTTCAATGCATGCTGAAATTCATGGCCTAGAGATACAAACAGAACCAGATGAAAAAAAAAGCCTTGATGAGACTCTGATGCACCCAAACCGGACACACTCCTCTCTACAACCATGCCTTGATATCCTGCCCAGGGACACTAAACGCTGGATTCTGTGATAAGGGGCAGGCCTGGTGGAGTCCATGCCGCTCTGGGAATGAGCTTGACTCTGTGTTGAGAGTTGTTTTGTCTGTAAAAGGATCAGATAGCCCTAAAAAGCATCCATAGTACCCCAGACACCTATAGCACCACTGTACAAAATACTTCAACTGGTCCAGTCACAAGCTTTCTCCTGATCCACACACATAAGGACAACCAGACCAATTGACCGTTGAGCAACTCTGTGACAGAGCAATAAGAAAATCCCTTAAATTGTCCCCACTGGCTTTGCTACAAATGCGTTTGTAATTAAAAGTCTGTGAAAACAAATATGGAACCACTGTGTCAAGGTATACAGAGTAATTAGGTTACCATTTAGTAGAAGCACATATATAAGAGTACTGTAATTTTATGTTTTGAGACATTAATTGCTGAGTAGATGGAATGAAGTCATTAGCTTTCCAACGGAGCCCTTTGTGGCCCATTAGGTGTTTAGTAGAAGATAACTCATCAGGGAACAATAATAGGTTTGACAAAGATAGCAGGATGAAAACCATGAACACAAGCTCCTCTTTCCAAAATCCCCAAAAGGTTTCCATCGTGTCAAGAAAACATGCAACTTGAATGAGTTTACAGTGTCCTATGGAAAGTCATTCTGCCATATGCTTCTCTTAAACAAAACGACAGAGCAACAAACAACAGCTGGTCATGCATACATAAAAGTTTTCACGTCCACTCTGTGCGCTACGCATAGACGGATGGATGGCGACTGTGACTCTTTTAAACATCTCGCGGAGAATTTCCAAATTCACCTTCAAAGAGGAGTCTCACAGGGGAGAGAAAGGGCAGAAATCAAACCCGCCATCAATAGGTGTCTCAGCTGAGGGCTTGCCGAACAACTGACCATTACAGCGATGAGCTGCTGGTTCCACAGAGGCTATCTGACCTGACTTTGAAATGACAGGGAATTCGATTTGGATGATGTATCAAGAAAGGCTGACAGTTTAGCACAACAGAGGGAGAACGAAATGGCAGAACGGACAAGGCAGGCTGACAGAAAGACAGAACTGGGATAAGTGAAGTGTGTGTGGAGGGGTTGGGACGGAGGAGGAGGAGGGGTGGGGGCATTTTCAGCACGTCCAATAGCAAGTCAGGGTCATAGGTAACGTCCGTCAGTAAAGGACAGGTAGACTATGCCGGGCTCTGACCAATAGCGGAGGAATGAGCTAACCTATTCGCTGCTCCCCCATGCGCTGGTAATTCTCTCAAATGTCACATCAGAATGGATCTCATTTAGGTGGGTAAAAAGGACCTGACTCTCCATTGCAGATGTGGGTGGACCTGCGCTGGATTGGACGTGAACTCTAAAAACACGGCTACAAAGGTAGTGCTTTGAAAAGGCGTGAAAGAGGGGCAGGTTTATGTCAGGGCGGTTTAACTCGGTTATAGATGAAAGATAAGCTGTTAAAAAAAAAAAAAAATCAAACCATTTACTTTGGAGAGAAAATAAAGTTTTTCGGTTCTGGTCCAATACCTAATTTCTGTTTTCAAGCACATGGTGTAATACTGTGCTCTTAGCCTTATGTCCTATTCTCAATCATTAGAGAGAATTGACTGAATATAGAAAATATGTTGTCTCATAGTCACCCATCCACCCCCGAGGGAACATGGAAGCCCCGGTAATCACATATGGCACAATAGCTTGCCCATAATCCCCTTTATTTTTATTTTCATGATGTCACTCTCTTTAAGCCCCTTGCTTTATGAGTTGCAAACGGAAAGGAGTGGGGGCTGAGGAGAGGCGGAGCTGTAAGGGGAGGTGGGGGTGGTGGTGGTGGTGGGGGGGTTGAAAACAAATGATGTGGATCCCTCATTGTTCTTTCTCTATGCCCTCATTCCAGTCAGGGCAATAAGAGAACATTGTGATTTACTGTCAGTGAAGCGCAAGAGTGCATCAGAGAGAATCCACTGCGGCAGGGGCCATTAAAATAGATTTAACTTCCCACAGTATTAGGCCAGATGTCTGCACTTCTATTATATTTCAATCAGCCGTGACCTTGGTCTCCACATGATGAGAAATATCACCAGGAGAGAGGGTAAGAGAGAATGAAAATATATGCAAAAAAAAAACCAATAGAAATATCAAACTACTTAGTCCCACTAAATCCCTGAGCTGCAGCATGCTGCATATACAGAGAGGGGGAGAGAGAGAGAGAGAGAGAGAGAGAGAGAGAGAGAGAGAGAGAAAGAGAGAAAGAGAAGAGAGGGAACCAGGACCAAAATAGTGTCAAGGTTTCAAGTTCTCTCAAAGTATATGAATCACTAAATGCATTTCTGCTGCTGTTTTTGGAGGTGGTGCCGTTCTGAATTTGAGGACGAACCAAGGGATAGCTCATGATGCCCATGATGCCCGTTCAATTTGAGCTTGAACAACTGTGAAGAGAAGATTGGGCAAAGACGTCTGGAGACGTGCAGAGCTTGTATAGGCACACCCCAAAAGACTTCCTGCTGCAGTTGTGGGTGAAGCTTGGTGAACGCAGGGTACTGATGAAGAGCGGCTGACCTCCTATGCATGCCACACTTTTAAATTTTTTCTATCTGCACACACACACATGCAAGCACACAAAACATTTACCATTTTCCTTCCATTTGAGAATTTACTATCGGTTGATCTATCACTTCAAATCTCCATAGAGGACATTTGAGTATGTGGTTGTAGTGTGACAAAATGTTAAAAAGGGTGAAGTGGTATTAATATTTTTGCAAGCCACTCTATGAGTATGCTCACATTTAAAGAACAAAGGAAGTGTTGACTTCTTATGTAATCACAGATTACCACGCTTCTTTTATGCTCCTAATACCATTCAGTTCGGAGTGAACGTTTATATGATTTCTATAAAATCCTTCCTCTCTGGCCACAGTCCATTTATTTCAACTCTGTAAAAGCAAAGTAGAGGTCACTGCTCGTTGCACTTCAGAGACCGATGATAATTGGACTTATTGGCTGACATGGACTGACCTAAAAAAAAAAAAAAAAAAAAAAAAAGAACCACCACTGGTTATGACTGCAGCTCACAATCCTCCCACCCTTAGCATTGGTGTAGATGTTGCTCATGTGTTCCTTTGATGTTTTTCCAGCGCAGTTTTCACATATTGATGCACCACTGCTGGTTTAAGAGCCGAAATAGTTTTTCAGTTTGATTTTATGAGATCGAGTTTGTGCAAATTCTGATTTTTTTTTATTTAAAAAAAAAAAAAGCCAAATACACTACATACGAGTTGCATCTCTTCTTCATTTTGACGACCTTGCCGATGGGTCTGTGGAGCCTCAAAGAAGCAACAAGATGTGTGTTGCCGTTTTTATATACCCCCGATTTTTTATTTTTCTTCCATTTTCTCAAACATTTTTTTGGTGTGGTGGGGTTGGGGGGGGGGGTGTAGGTTACAGCTAGGGAAGGCAAGCATAGAGAAGACTTTCACTGAGGTATATGGAGGGGTTCAGAGAGGGAGAGCCAGTTTTGTGAAGTGAGGAGAATGCAGCAGTTGTGCTGGTGGGGGTATAACATTGCACCGTGACTCACTATTAAGTAATGGTGCTTTTTCACATCAGTATCGCCCACACTGGGTGCCGGGGTGAACAGAGGTGTTTCTGACTCAGAGAGTTATAGAAAAAAACATAAAGGTAGGGAAAAAGAGAGTGAAGGTGGGATAGTCCTACAGGAAAAGTAACACCTGTCTCATGTGTAATGTTGCCTGAAAGAGAAAAACAACAAATAGCCGAATTAGTTTAGCAGCTGGACAAAATAGTCCAAAGTTGGATGAAAGCATATAAATGGTAATCTCTCATTTTAAATGGGGGTTATATGCCAAGTTATTTCCGCTACACAACTTGACACACCAGATGGTTTCTAAGGCGGTGCCAAAGGAGATAGTTCTTCAAAAGAGTAATTGGCAGGTGGCTGAAGGAGCCATCGGCTCATTTTTGTAATTCATTTACCTAATAAGAAAAACATACTGAGAAGGAAAAAAAAACTAAAAGTATGTTCAAATCTTCTGAAATCTTACAAACATATGATTTACCGTTTGTGTTTTATCTCTGTCTTCTTATACAT
Organism: Fundulus heteroclitus; assembly: GCF_011125445.2. Lineage (NCBI taxonomy): Eukaryota > Metazoa > Chordata > Actinopteri > Cyprinodontiformes > Fundulidae > Fundulus > Fundulus heteroclitus. The sequence goes on from NC_046361.1 coordinate 15,948,927, forward strand.
AATTTGGAGGTAGATTGTTAGCTACTCTTTAAAGCAGAATTGACGTAATTGACATACTTCCCAACACATTTTTAATGTATGTTCCATCTCTCCTGAAAGCTTCCTGTTCTTTCTTTAAAACTGCCTATCAGTCAAATATGTTCTTTAGATAAGTTGGATAAAATGCATATGTTACAAAAAGGCAGTAAAGCATGTAAAATATGTAAGGAATGGGGAAGGAAGGAATTGTTTTTGTTAAAGGTAAATGGAGAGATGCAGGCTCATTTGATGTCCTCAGAGCAAAAACACATCTGAAAACATTGTGTTTTAGCTTTTAGTTTTTATAATGTTGACACTGTCTGGAGACCACGACCTAAAAACAAATTTGACCTCTTATCTTTGCATAAGGGATCAAACATTAAATCTAACAAACTCTTGCCTTACAAAAAAGAAACAACACAGATAAATAAATCACAGAGGAATGAAGCCAAAATTGACCAATCAGTTTCTAGAGCTAATATGTGATGAATACATTTTCTTGAGTCCAAATAACACAATTACCTTGCTGGGTTAGTTAAGCACTTAAAATACAGTGAGACTGTACTTGAAGATGAAAACTTTTAAGAGGAAGAAGAAAAGCGCTAAGAACATTTTCATTTGTTTGCTTTGAGTTTGTCTGTGCTTGCAGCAAGGCTTCCTTCAAGTCCTTCCTACATTTAATAGTTTATCTGTAAACAATCATCTCCAAAATCATACGCCTCATGGAAGAAAGGAAAGTAGATTTAAATGTCAAAATGTTCCCTCTAAAAAATCTACAAGAAAAAAAAAAAGCTAAAACGACAGAATATGCTGCAAGTCGGCCTCCAGTTTGGTTCAATTTGAAATAGGTTTTATGAGCACCGAGAAATTAACTTGTCAAAAGGAGCATAAAATGTCTCAGTTAAGGGATGCTACAGCCAGACTTAAGTATATTATGATAGAGGAGACAAGGTAGCATGAAATGGAACAAAAATTAGACTTGGTTTGGAAAAAAGCTATAAATAATATCTGAAAAATGAGGCATAGCTACATCTGTATTCAATCCCTGCTACTCTAAAAATAATTACTGAGCAGTTGGTGCACTTCCAGAAGTCAAGTTTGGGGCAAGTTGTGACTGTCTCACGAAGCACTGTTCAATCCACCATTTAAAACAAGCTGTAAAGAGTATGAAACAACTGTGTGCCTACTGAGACATGGTGGTCTATCTAACCTGACATGCCTGGAAAAGAGAGCAATAATCAGATGAGCTGCCCCAAGGTCATGGTAACACTGGGGGAGCTACAGAAATCCACAGCTCAGGTGGGAAAATCTGTTGTCACCAAACTGGTCGTGAACTTTACAACAATGGCCTTCACAAAAGAGTAACAAAGGGAAAGTTGTTGTCAGAAGACAGCCATAAGAAGTCCTATTTGCAGTTTTTCATAAGCCATGTGCATAGGGGACACAGCAAACATAAAGAAGAAAGTAGTTTTGTCAGACGAGACAACATTGTAATTCTCTGGCCTACATGGAGAGTTGCTATGTGTAGTAGAAAACATCACCCTGAAGACACACTTCACATCATCATGTGGTGATGGTTTCCTTCAGCAGGGCCAGAGAAGCTGGACAGTGCAAGTATAAAGACGGATGGAGAGTAAAGGGGAATGTTGAGAGGAAACCTGCGATGGTCTCAACACACGGGGAGCGTCTAACGACAGCGACAGATGGCTGTCATCGCCGCCGCAGTGAAAACCAACACACGGGATGGGATAGAAATTTGATTGGTAAGGAAATTGGAGGGATTTTTTTAAAGCAGTCCGTGACAGACGAGGATAAAGAGTCAGAAAATTTGGCTGGAATCAACTGAAATCTAGCTTTTCCCATACGGCTGCCTTTTTATGTGTGTCTCCATAATCACTGCGTGAGGTGTCATACAGTATGGGAAAGTCGGGCACTGCTAAAATTATGCTTTCTTCCATGATGAAAGTGGCTGAGGACTGCAGTGTGTAGCATACTCTCCTCTCATTGGTTAGTCAACGAACCCCCCACCGATTGGCTGCATTGCCATGCGACAGCGGCAAATGTCGAAAACTTTTAAACTTGTAAAGTTTACGTCTTCGTGCAGAAGCTCAAAATTTCGCATGCACGAATTTCGCCGGTGGCTAGGCTGGAGGAGGGCGAGTGATTGTCGCCTGATCGCTCAAGTTCCATAGGAAATAAATGGAGAGGGAGGGAAATTTTCAAGTGTTGAGCCCATTAGAGGTTGCAGAAGACTTGAGACCGGGATGGAGGTTCATCTTCCAGCAGGAGAACGACCCTAAACATACAACCAGAGCTATGATGGAGTGGTTTAGTTTAATGTGTTACGGCCAAGTCGAAATCAACACCTAAATACAACGAAATGCTGAAAAGTTCAATGGTATGTTCACTCGCAAAGCTCTGCACAGTGTAACAAGAGAACAAAAAGAGACATTAGCACACCGACTGGTTGTCTTTTTTTCCTTCAACATCCCACTCTAACCACCTCCCCTTAATCCAAATCTTCTCTTCTTGTCTAAACCTATTGTACGCCTATGAATACACATGGAGAGGCATCCATGTGGACTAATTAAACTGCAGAGTGAGCGGAGAGGCCAGCCAAAAGATTAAAAAATATACATTGAGCAACACGTCTGCATAACCAGTCAAACTGATCGAGCCTGATATGAATGCCAATGAAGGGCACTCATTGCCCATTAAGCAAAATTAGAATTTGTGTTGGCGTGGTTGGAGGAAAACCAATCTTCCTCATGGAGCTATAACAGTCTTGCAGAAACATAAACGGCAGTCCGCCTTATTTCACATTTATCCGCGTGACGGGCTGATAATGAGTAAACTGCCAGTTTCACTTGCTTATTTAGTCTGAATAAATGTTCACGAATTCCAATCAGGTAAGTGTTTATATGTTGCGTTCGGCTATGATTGATGAGTCTGTCACACTCTGTCCTTTGTAGTTGATGATGAGTTGATACTTAAAGCACCTTTACAATACTGGAAAAATATATTCTGATTAAAAAGTGATTTCCTGGTAATGATGACCCCTATTAATCGAATCAAATCTGCGGCTCGTCTGTTTGAGAGATTTACGATTCTGTAAGGCTTATTTCCATTCCATCAGGGTAGATGAGGCATTTAATAATCTTTATTTCAACAAACTGTCCCCTTCATAGCTTTGTGTGTGGGCGACACAAACAAATCTGGTCAAAGAGATATCCCACACATTTGCTTATATTTTGAAACTCGAACAGATGAACCAAATGTAAGACAATGTTGTCATCAAACTGCCCCGCAGCTCCATATGTGCAGTTTGCATGCATGTTTTCTACAGAAAACTTGCAATGTTTCAGGCAATGAAAACCTCTTGTTTGAATGGACAGACTGCATTCAAGCAAACAGCGGACAGCCCCTTTTAAAGCTGTTTCTGATTAGCGGTTTTCTCTTTCTTAAAAGCCCAGAGATGTTATGTGTAATGTAATCTTCTGGCTGTGTCAGGCTGCTACCTCAGTGCATTCGCTGCAGAAGACCCCAGACATGCAAACAAAGGAGTCTCTGTTCTGGCTACATGCATCGTTTTCACAGGCACACATCATGTACAGGCTCGGCTAGGCATCTGACCACACTGTTAAAATGTGCAATAAAGCATATGGCCTCTCTCTTTCAAAATATGCTTAACCTGTGCAGCAGTCCAGTAAATGTGAGCATTGCCCTACGAACTAAAGGGATAAAGGTCTCACTACAGTGCTCGTCATGCGGAGGAGACAAAAAAAAAGAAAATAATTTAGTGGATCCTGTATCTTCGTCATGAACCACTGCACATTTATTTTTGTAATCGAAAAAAAAAAAAAAAACGTTTATAGATGAAGCATAAAGGAAATGCACATACTGAATGCATGAACAGTCTTTGAACATAGTGCTTGGTCAACCATTAAGATCATTCTGTGGGTTAATCAGTGTAAATAATTGTCGTCCACATAATTTACACCAGAGGACTTGCTTAATCACAAAACAAACAACAATACATTATTTATATAGCCACTAAAGCATCATGACTTTAAAATAATTAATACAGTCCCTATTCCACCCCAGAAGTATGAAAAGAGGGAGTAGGGATCAATGAAGTAGCCAAAAAGCTCCCCTGTGGCGAAGCACCAAAAGCGGATGAAACCGTCCTGACTGCTGAAAGCTTTGGACGATGTGTCGGGTTGACACACCCCTTTAAAATGGGAAAGAGCACCTGCGGAGTGGCAGGTGCTGGCCATGGTTCCAAATTTGAAAGAGAGATACTGGAGAGAAAGAAGAATACTAGTGATTTACCACACTTGTATTTTGCAATTATATACAAAATCTCAAGATGTAGCTGTGGGGACTAAGGCGTCTGGTTTAGGAAACTCATGGCTTCATCTTTGCTTTTTGCAAACATGTGGTTTTTGCTTGTTTTTTGACAAAGCGGCCCGGATGAGGTGCTTCTTTCTGCTCTCTATCTCAGGCGAAGAAAATAAAGTATCCTTGTATCTTGCTGTTGGATGAAGTGTAAGATGGATAGATGACTCTACCCCGAGCTTCCCTGTGAGAACATGGATGGGCCAAAAATTTCACACCTTTTCCTTTCTGGCTCCGCTGCCTCTTTACTCCTTCAGATCAAAACGAGGTCAGCTAAGTTTGGACCTCTGATCGGTATGCCTTCTTCATGCCTCCCTTTCAAGGTACCAATGGGAGGAAATCCCTGGGAAGACCCAGAACTTAGAAAAGGGACTGCATCTTCACTTGCTACTGAACACCTTGGGAACCCCCAGAATGAGCTGGAGCGAGTCGCTTGGCAGAGGGACGTCTGGGGTTCCCTTGTGAAACCTCTTACCTCCGTTTATTTTGTCTGAAAATGGCTGAAGCGTTTCTCTAAAGCTGAGCATCAAAACACATTAAGTTATTCACAAAGTAAATGAAAATCCGAAAATGAAAAGAAATGGAGCAGCATAAGGTTTTGTTCCAATGTGTGTGCAAAGTCTGTTCCACTATAAAATCTGAGATAAAAGGCGCTCTGTTAAAGTACAGAGAAGGCCAACAATGAACTCTGTGTGTTTCGCAGGTTTCTCCGCGACTTGTGTGTAAGCTCCTATTTGACAGCGCTGACAGAGCATCAACTGCAGCTGGCATGTTTTGAAAAGCCCAAATTGCCTTATCCACTAAGAAGGTATTTGTTGACACAACACTGCAAACCTGGAGTGGGCGCCGGTGATTGACGCCTGACCGCAGCGCCAGCAAAACTACAAAGCTGGACATTTATCCCAATTAGCACGCACACGTACACACGAGCAGTGACATAATTGGGGCAGAGCAGGAAATGTGGCAAACAACGACGGTCTTCACGGCCTTGTGATGTGAGCTGCAAGCAGACAATAACCTGCTAAAGCTCCCCACTTGACTCTTCATTATAGTCCCTGAATCCCAACATCAAAGGAAATATACAATCTTATAGGCTGAAAGCGCACGTTTCCATATGTGCGTGTTTATTGGACGTTTCTTTTGATTGTGCACTCGTGTGTGTGTTAGCTGGTGGAAGTTTACGAGTGTTTACGTGTTTGCGGCGAGGTCCGCATCCATATGCTTTCTGTGCCTCAGATTTTTTTTTTTTTTTTTGCAGGGTCTAATTTAAATTTTACATCATGTGAGTAAGCACATTTTTGTACAGTGAGGACATTTTGGCTGCTTCTAACATCTTCAAAGGGTTGTTTGACAGCACATTTTGAGTCAGGGTTATAATAAAATTCCCTTTAATGGGCCAGTAACACCAACTTAAAGAAAAAAAAAGGAGAAAAAGAAGGGTGGAGGGTTTTTCAAGTAAGAGCTGCTTGCAGGAAGTTTTTATTTCTCCTTATTTAATCTCTTCCTCAAAAACAGTGGTGTAGTGGTGAACCATAGTCAGAAAACCCTATTAACTTTTGGTGTAAATCACACAGCACTTCTTTTTTATTTCCAAAACAGTTCCCTGGCTTTGGAAAAAGGGAATGTGTACAGAAAACTGCTCTTTAGTTGCAGTTGTAATGGATGAGAAGTTTGTAGGAAGATATCTTCAAATCTCAAACCAAAAATCAACACACAAAGAAAAGGTAACAGACTATTTGTTTCTGCGTCAACGAACTCAGCATCTTATGGCAGAATTACAATTTACGACTGTTGGCAGCTACGTTAAGAGTTACGGTGAAGGGATCCATCACTGGGAGTGAAACTGCTCTTTATCTCACAGACCGTGTCACTTCCTATTACTGTAATTGTGTGTTTGTGAGAAACAGATAGTTGGATGCATGCGCCGGCCGTGCTGCCCTTGGGCCCTCGGGCTTTGTCTGCTGCCACTTTGAGTTATTTGGCGAGGCGCTAATTGACACAGAGGCTCCACCTTCATCGTGCTTTGTCAGAACACGAGGGTCGAGCTGCTGGATCAACACATCTTTGAGGTCCAAATTCTGCCATATGTCCTGCCATGTGTTCCCATCTACCAGCTGGGAGCACTCTGTGCTGCGGCTGTGTCTGACTCACTGACCGCGTGTCTGAAACAGGGGCTTCAATAATCTCAGGGTTTGCACAGCTTTAGTCCACACAGCTTTAACGGTTAGTGGGACCTGTGACCCGTACTTTCAGGTTTACTCGAATATTTGATGTTAAGGATATGAGAATGTTCTTTGGACAAAATTGATCAAACATCAAATGTTTTGCGGAGGATAAAGACATGATTGCATATAAGATTGAAATTATTGTCCTAACGATGAGTAGGAAGACGGGCTAACCTGAGGGTAACTTACAGCTTGTTTCTAAGCGGAGTTTTTCATTGAGATTTTATGCCTTCGACCAAAACAAAGTAGTGCATAACTTTCAAGTTAATAAAAGGTACTACATTGTTTATAAAAATATTTACAACATAAAATCAGAAAATTAGTTTCTTCCTGTTAGAGGGCAGTATTCTTCTCCACCATCATTACGTGAATGCTCGGATCGAGGGATTGCTGCAAAGCCATCGACAACTATCCACCGTGACTCTACGCGCTTTCAGGAGTGAACGCTGCTTGTCAAGACTTGATGCAATCTGCTGCGGCTCCTTAGATAGGAATCTTTTTGACCAATCTGTCAGGATGATTTGATTGAATTTGGCTTTAAAAAGTGCCTTGAGATGACAATGTGTTGTGAATTGTCACTATACTAGTAAAATTTAATCCAATTGAATTGAAAAATGTGATGTGCATGTTGGGTAAGAAGCTTCATTTTGGTCTCATTCTTCCACATTTTGCTATGTTCTCCTACACGGCTTGTGGCAAACTATAAATGGGACTTTTCTTCAGTTCTGGAGTGCACAACTAAGAGTGTGGGACTTTGAGGTTTCTTCTTTTAATAACGCTCAGGCAGTCCGTTTAGGTGGACAGCAATGCCATGGTAAAATGATGGATTGAACAATGCTTTGTGAGAAATTTGGAAGTTTTTTAATAACCTGAACCTTATTTAGAAATCTCCACAACTTTATCCATAACTTGTCTGTTTCTTGAGCTTCATGATTTGTTTTGTCATTTTCTCTGAGAACGTCCAAAGTCTTTAAAGAACAGTTAGATTTATATTGAGAATAAATTACCCACAGGTGGACTTTGGAGGCAATTGGTTGCCCTGGATTGTGCTGTGTCAGAATAGAGGAGGATTAATTAGGCTTTTCAGATTTTCATTTGTTAAAAAAGTGCAAAGATGTGTGCCACTTTGTGTTAAATCCTAATAAAATACAAAAAAGGCTTCAGTGGGTATAACTATGTTTAAAAGGCACTATATTTACCAAAAAGAGTGCTAGCTTCCTAGTTTACAATGATGCTGTCTAAACATTGCTGCCTTAATTGTGACGTAATATTACCCATCTTTCACAGAACTGAACTGTTTATTAAAAACACCCACATAAACTAAAAAATATATAGTTTACAAACTTGGGGAGGATTATAGGAAAATCTGTGGGCTGTCTTACCTGATTTGGTGACCGAAACTCTTGGTTGCTGTCATTCATGTACATGTTGTCAGCATCAAACTGTGAACAGACACACAAAGGAAAAATAAACATTGTATTTAAGATGAGATTTAAAAAAAAAGACAGTGGGTGCCTGGGGAGGAGGTACAAAGAGGAAAAGCTCTAAAGCTCTTTACGGGTGGCCTCAAGTGTGAGACTAATGACTTTGTCACTTTGGTTAAACCTCATGGTGGCATGGCAGCACGGGCAATTACTGTTCGTCAGCGGGCCGGTAATTAGGCTACATGAGCGTGGTGACGAGAGATGGGCTTTTCCCTGTAGGCTCTGCGGCGTGTGTGAGAAAAGAGAATGAGTGTGAATGAATCTATGACTGCATTGGGTTGGGAAGTGTGCGCTTGCTGTCTTTGAGGGTGCTTTGTGTGTGCGCAGTGAAGTGAAGGCATGCTGTGTCTTCTAACTGGAGCTAATCAGGCAATGAAGGATCACTTGCCGCAGGTGCCAAAACACTCCTTGACATGGGGTTAGGGCTCACGTAACAACAAATGACTCCCGACCAGCGAGGGTGCAGGGAAACAACACAGGGTCAACAGCAGAGTGCACCATGCTAGCTCGGCCCTCTCCACTGAGCTAGATCGCTGAAAAAAGAGATTAGTTTTAAACCTGTTGCAATTGCCAGAGAGAAAACAATTAAACGGATCTGTTTTAAGCCATAAAATCGGCACTTTCAAGAGGCCAAGGGAAATATGCAGCCCCCCGCATGGAAAAGCCCAACGCCTTCAGGAAAAAGCTTTATGGACAGATGAGGCAAAGATTGAGGTGTTTGACTACGAAGAAAAGACGAACGCTCACAGGAGACAATGTGAGACTTTGAACATAAGTACACTGAGCCAGCTGTCACGCATGGTGGCAAAAGCATCGTGCTGTGGGTCTGTTTCACTGCCAGTGGTGCTGGCGGATCGCAGAAAGTGATGGGAATAATGACGAAAGGTAAAATATCTTTGAATCATTCAACTTCGACTCAAGTCAAAAGCTAGACAAGCTAGACAAGCTGGACGTCCAAAACCGACAAAGATCCCAATCACACACCAACACTGGCTTTAGAATAGATAAAGTAGGCTAACACTGAGTTTCTTCCCCATCTGTCTTTTATTTAACTTTCCTTGGTTGCTGTATTGTCTTCTCTGTTTCATTGTCAATCTGGAAATGTAAAAACAAAGGTGGCGGTCTTTGGAACAGCATCACCGTTTCAGCTTCTCGCCTTTTGGCTGAAGCCAAGCCTCTAGGGAGAAAGTATAGAACCTGATTATGACACCACCCCCCCCCCCCTCCTTTTGAAATGGAGCTGATAGCAACTAACTTCTGTCATGTTGTTGCCAAAGAAGTTAGGTGCTCTGCGGGTTTTGTAGCAGACAGCGCTGTTAATCGGGAGAGTTTCCTGTATCCCGTTGACTCTGAGAGTATAGCTCGGTTTGCATAAAGTACTAAATATTGAAGCATTCATGTTGATGGAGCTGCTTTCAAAATAAAAGCATGCTTTAGTTTTCACAATCTAACCAAAGCAAAACATACACTGCTTAAAACAATTAAAGAAACATTTTGAAAACATGTCAGATCTCAATTTGAAAGTAGGAAACATGTTGGATATCCATACTGATACGGAACGGGCAGCGTGTTGGAAACAAAAGGACCGCATCATTTGATGAAAATGATCAACTCACAAAGGGCTTAATGTGCTGCTGCAGCAGGCTACTCCATCTGTCAAATAGAGTCAACTCTTCAATTTGTTGACTGAGGTCAGTGTTTTTCAATGTCTTGACAGAAAAGGAGAAAGCAGGAGAAACATGATCAAACTAGACAGCATTCCATGTCGCATTCCTCAAAATTAAATACGAGGAGGGGCCCTTCTCTTTTCCAGGAGGATCCGCCTCGTGCTACAGAGAAGGTTACTAAAGGCTTGAAAGGTAAACAAACGCCGGATAGCAGAGTATACAAATGGATCATAAGATGTACCTGCACTAAACAACGGCCAAATAGGTAGCCTAATGGACGGAAATGAGCTGAATTCCTTTGGGGGGGAAATCTAATATCTACGCTCGGAGGCAGGAAAAAGCCGAAGTAGGTGAATGGGCATGTGAGTGGTGAGAAAGAGAAATTACTGTAAATTATTGCAGATGAAAGGTTAGGTGGAACGAGAGCTTGCCTTGGGGCAACGGATGGTTAATGATGCATGCTTTGAAAAGCCCAAGTGAGGATTCACATGAGCAATTTAATGATTACATTTACATTCATCTACATATGCAAATATGAAACAGTCAGGAGCTGAATATATGACACGTTTTGGCCTCTTTCCCTTTTTTTTAGAGAATCAATCTAAAAGCAACAAGCTAAAAGCTTGTTGCTTCTAGATTGCTCCTTGTTTGCTGAAGTTGAATGCTGACTAATTGTGCTCTAGGCACAGTGGGTTGTTTAATCAAGAACAGGAGTGTTTATCATCTGACTAACCTACAGAGAGAGAGAGAGAGAGAGAGAGAGAGAGAGAGAGGGTCAAACAATCTTGACCTGGGTCACAAATCTGCAATAAACTCTTCCCTCCTCACATGACTATTGTTCTCTTCTGAGCCATTTCATTCTATTAAACTCCACTTTAATATGACGCAAAGCCACTCGGAGACCCTTTTAAAGATGCTCTCGGGTGGATAGAGATTGTAGTGGCTGAATCATGTTGTTTTGAACCCCACAACGTCGCCGGAGCTTTCACCAAAGTTCATTTTTGCAAAGTGAATTCTGCAGGTTGAAGAAAATGTTCAATTTTGACACTTACGTCAGGCAATCTGATGATCACCGGAAAGGCCAAAACAGCCCAGAAAAAGGTCAGCCATTTTGTGCTTCAACATGGCCGCTCATATATTGCAATGTAAAGCTCTTTCCTTCTGCTCCTTTCTCTGAACGACACTGCTTTGCACTTTCTCACTCTTCCATTTAAAATGCCAATTTACAGCTGGCTCAGTGCTATCAGCTCAGCCATTACTCCATGTGTGTGCTGGGGAATATCTTTCACCCTTTCTCCCCCTTTTTTGCTTTCTGCTTCTTTCCATTTTTCCCTTTTACTTTCTTACTTCTATCCCTTACTTTTTTATTCATTGTCCTCATGTTCCCATCATCTCCACCTTTCTCTCTGTATTACAACCTTCTAAGTACTAGTTCTCCATCATGCACCCACCCTCCCCCCTTCCCTCCCTTCCCTCGTCTCTTTTTCTTCAGCGGGGCTTGGCATCGCTTTCTCATCGGTAGCTTAATTGGGCATTCTGCCTGAGACAAGGGCCTCATTAAGCAGTAATTACACACATGTTGTTTTCGGCAAACATCTCTATTTGGATTGCTTTGCATGGTAATTGTTCAGCAGGGACCACTGCTTGCGATGTTTCAATCCGTGACACACGTGGTGCTGGTGGAGAGCAATGCAAAAAAAATATGAAGACGAAGGGTAGAGGAAGAGGGGGAGAAGGGAGGGGGTGTTAAAAGAAAAGAGAGGGGAAAAAAATAATAATAAGTGGTGGAAGAGAAACAAATTGTAAAATAAAGAATGCATAGATGAGAGGGAGAGAGGATGAGAGTAACACAGATGCAAGCTGAAAGAATGAAGGCAAAGCAGAGACAGTAAGTGGAGAGACACGATGAATAAATGACAAAAAGGACAAATTCAGTGTGAGAGGAAAATGAGAATGAGGAAAATGAGCAAGGGGAGTGAAAAGAGAAAAGATAGAGAGTCACAGAACTGGGTCATGCCTCGCAATCGTCTACAAAGTTGAGTGTTTCAAAAATAATGAAGCCACAAGGTGGAAGTAATGCTAACTAGCATATCCAGGGAAAACATGTAATATTTACACAGTTCTAATGGTGCAATATAAGGCTGGGATCCTTTCATCTAGGAGTCCTGTGTAAGACCGATGATGACAGGATCGGAGGCTCCACTGAAGACTGCATTTGATTGATGGACAATTTATATAAGCTCCTCACTGAAGCCTTCTAGGCAATATCTGTTTGTGTGGAGGTGGGGGAGGGGGGGGGGGGGTGACGATCAACTGCTCGTGGCATAATGCCACAACTACTCAATCACTACAGGAAAAGAAATCCAAGAAATAACTTCATCTAAAGGGGCAAAATTGGCCCAATTATTTAAAAACATGCAAACACAGCCGGTTATATGTCTACTAATGTGAGTCTTAGCACACTGGATATTGGTACTTTTACCAATAAAAGTGTCTAGAATACTACTCAACTATAACCATTTTTTTTTGTATTTTAATTTTAAATCTCTATGTTTGTGTTTATTTTTTCACACATACAAAATGCATATTTCTCAAATTAGAAAATATATATATTTTTACTCAACAAAAACTCAGCAATGCTACTTGTTAAATTCTTAAAATAATGTAGGAGTCACTACATTTCTCTAAGCCACTCTTCAAAATGAGAAAGACCAGAGAACATTCAAATAAGAAAGCTGCATGTTGATCTTTACTAATCAATAAATTACTACAAGGAAATAGAGACTTGCCTAAACAAGCTGATTTAAAAAGATGTATCCATTCAAAACTCTTTATCAGTGACACCAGTAAATGTGGAGTGAGCAATATGTGCATACTAGGAATAGAGAAATAACAATTAAAAAAACACAAAAAAAACAAAGGTTTTCTGGACTGCCAGAAGATGGTGATAGATTCCACAACTATTATTTGTCAGTGTACAAAGGAACAAAATTCCTTGTCCAACTAGTATTTGTTCAAAATTAATCCATTCAATAAACAATCCCTTTTCTTTCAAATACAACCTTTTTGCTTCACAACCTTTTCCAGGCAGACAGATGTAAATTATCTGTTCTTTTTTTTTTTCAACCGGTTGCTTTTTGAGATCCCTTAGCCTACTTCATGTTGTCAAATAGGTTCTATTAAAATTATTTCTTGATCCTATAGATTAGGTTGTAATGATTAAAAATTTCCAAAAAATGTGGTTGATCACATTAATTCATGATGTAAAAAGGAGGGAAATTAGTATTTCACATAGGGCCAAGTTTGTCTGGATAGCTTTTTTCCCTTACTAAATCCAATCATTTGAAATTAGCTTTTTGAATTTACTCAGGCTACTCTTGTTATTAACATTTGTTTGATGATCTGAAACATTTAAATGTGACAAAAAAAAAATACTTTTCCCAGCACTGTAACTTCGACATACCGGCATTACCATTAATTAGTCTCTGCAAATAATCACAGGAGTTTAACAAGGAATCCTATTGCTTATGTAGTGAGGAGCAACAACTAAGAATTTTAGATTTTACCCAATTAACACATATGCAGCCTGTACCGTTGTTAGAGAAAGGAAAAAAAATAACAACAACAAATTATCACACGAAAGAGGAAACCACAACCAACTTTCTGAACTTTTGAATTAATAAGAGAAAATCTATAAGCAGAATTTGTAGTAGGTGTGAGTTTAAAAGCCTTTGCCAGTACACCAAGTCTCTAAAAATAATTCTCTCGCCGAGCGGAATTAATAAACCCAGAACAGTACACAGCCATTCTGTGAAGGGAAGGGGTGTGGTGGTGGTGGTGGTGGAGGAGGAGGAGGAGGTGGTGCGGGCTCATGCAATATGTATGCCTGTTTGAGCACCCTTCTTCTTCCTCATCTTCCTCCCTCTTCTCTTCATTTCTCTCTTCACATCTCACTCCTTCTCCTCTAGTCCTCTGTTCAATTAAGCTGTAGGAGCGACCTAACAAACCCCCGACCTGAGACAATGTGTGCCACCGAATTTTGATGTTGCCCAACTTGTCACTGCTGGTTCAAAGCCAGAGGAGGATGAGGAGGCAGAGACACAGCGCGCACGTACACCGACACACAAACACACACACACACAAACATCTAACAACAGCAGAGAAGGGAGGGAAAAAAAAAACAAGACAATATGGAAAGTAGAGGCAGAAAGAAAGAAAGAAAGAAAGAACGAAAGAAAGAAAGTTGCATGGGAAGTATGCAGAAAACGCCAGAGTAGAGAGGCTACAGTAACAAATCTGGTATTGCACCACGCCCCTAGCAAACAATGAATATGGGCAAACAATGTACATGGCATACACATGTACACAGGCAGTCAAAACACACACACATACACACACACACACACACACACACACACACACACACACACACACACACACACACGCACGCACAAAGCCCATAAAAAGCACAGCCGGTGGCCATGGCGACACATGCTCTGTTGTCGTTAGATAAGGGAAACAGGGCCTCTTCCTGGGTGTGAGAGTTTGATCCTGCACACACAACCGTGTTCAACTAAAGTCACACTACTTGTGCGTGCACAGCTGCGGCACCACTGGGGTCACATCTATTGTACCAACATCAAGTGACTCATGTGGCCCCACTTTATCAGCTACATGATTTATTTTCTTAAAAAAAAAATAAATGATGTGTATATAGGTGGAAAAGTTTCCTTAATTTTTCAGGTAGATTTTTAATGGCTTCCCCTCTGGTGATATTAAGCATAACAAAAAGTTTCTGGTTTTAGGAACATCAGATGATTTGGTGTTGGATATCTTAGGTTACTCCTTTATAAATGTTACAAGACAAGGCATGCGGGGTATCTGCAATTATATGGAGACAGGGTTGTGCAAATTTACAACTTTACATGTTAAGTTCAATAGCTGAAAATAAGCATAAAAGAACAAGTTGTTGTTCATGCACAAATATTTCCCGATGTATTATCTTTCATAAACGATTGCTGATTAACACGGACATTACATCATTGCCCAACATTTGCATGCTGCTTTCTGACAGCCTTTAAAAAAAAAAAAAGTTTTGCTTCTCTCCTACTTGGTATGATAGCCTGTATTGTTTCACAGTGTCACCTGATTTTCATAGTGGAGACAGAAACCAAAGTCTAAAAAAAAATGTGACATATAAGCAGCCCTAAAAGACCAATGTCTTAAATATGGTCACGTTGAAAGGACAGCAAGCTTGTTTCTCTCTTTTAGTTTTATTCAAACAAAACAGTGTTAGGTGGTGTGGTAATAAAAATATCATAGCTGCTTTTATTTTTATCTTGCAGTAAAATGATAATCAGGGTTTCATCACAAAAATGAAGGACAAAAAAAAACATTTCTGCAGTTTGGCCAATGAAGTATACTGTGTTAAGACTACCTTAAGCTTCTTAATTCATTTCTATCATAAAACATAAACAACACTGTAAAGTGCTGTCTCTCTCTCTCTCTGCATGAAGCAAAAGCAAAAGGAGAACATACAGCTGGTGAATCTGCACAAGGACATGGAACAGCAAAATAATACAATCTATTTTCACCGCTTTGACAGATTGTTCTAATGCTTCACTAATATCGCCACATTGCTTATCCTTAATCAGACAAAACCTCAACTAACTGAAACCAAAGACAAGGTCTGTGCTGTTATCGAAGCTGATCAAAGACAAACTGGAAAGGCACAATGTCCTGAAGTATTTCCATCAAGCTTTCCACTCCTCAGTAGTACCTCCATAATAAGATCTGGACAGGCTTAATGGACAAAGCACTGCTGGGAGAACCTGAAGTAATCATTTTTGTTTGCTAAATCATGAGCCTAGTTGAAATAAGATGGGTTTTTCAAGATTTACTGTGCAAGTCTTAAGGAAAGAGCCATTTCACAGAGACAGTTCTGGTCGCTGCAGCTCCCTTTTTGAACTTCAATATGATGTGCAGAGCCACAGCTCAGGTTGTCCACACAACGAGCTAGCTGAAAACACGACAAGTGATATATTTATAAATCTGGAGTCTTGAACATGACCAACTAGAAATAGGAGAAAACATAATGATACTAGATACTTCAGCAAAGTCCTCAACATACACAGATCAAGACAGGTCTGATATTCCTCCAAGAAAGATTAGTTTTTTTGGGTCGTGTTTACACGCCGATTGTTAAAAGTGAAAAATCTTCAATTTTATTCGGCTGGAATGCACTCCACCAAAGACCAATGTGGAATACTCCAGTGTCCTGAACGTCGTCCTTGTTGAGTGAGTTGAGAATGATTTAATCTCCACGCTAACGTAGCTCAAGCGCTACGCTACCTATGTACTACCATATCTTTATTTATAAATTGTCTACTGGGGGGCTTCTAGGCACTCCATTTTACAACAATTTGAATCCACAACACTTTTTGTTGATGTTCTGTGCAAATGATTAAATTATTTTGGGTCGGCCTGTGTCTAGTTGTGGAAGAGGCACCCTATGCGGAGAGGCTGTTAGTGCTCAACACAGCCATCTAGGGTTCAATTCCTGACATTGTGACCTTTGCTGATTGTATTTTTTCTGTCCATTTCCTATGCGATTACTATCAATAAAGGCCACTGGCATCACATACACATCTTTAAGAAATGTTAAATGAGTTTATGTTTTCTATTGAACTGTTTAGATTATGTTCCTCCACCATTTTATAAGACACTTTTAAAAAATGTCCTGTAAAAGTCTAAATTGGTTGACTGTCACCAGTGGGCTGCTCTCGCTTCATGTTCAATACAGAGAAAACTGTCTCGTTTAGTTCAAAATTCACAGAAAACATGAAAACCAATCCCTGGATGGACCAATCCACTCATCAGCTCCAAGACGAAAGCAACACACTGTTGCAAGTGAACTAAAAAAAGGTTTCTACCACTTCCGGTTCCACATTTACCTTGGGATGTGCAGCAGCAAAGAGAGAGAAAAAAAGTTGAAGCTCTCATTTATCCACTATGGTGCTGGTGTGCTGGAACAACCACAAAACAGAGCCAACAGCCAGAAACAGAGATGAAAAGAGATACGAGTGGAGATTGAGAATATGGAGAGGTAGAGCGAGGTGGGAGTGTGGGGCATGTGGGTTGCCAAAAAAAGGCTTTGTTTCCACCTTGAACTCGGGTTTACAACGGTTCACAAAAGGATAAAAATCTAAACGGATGACAGTTTATCTGCACACACAAGTCAGTGGCTTTTAGACCGTGAAGAGATTTTCTAATTTCATTTTTTATTTCTTTAAAGCTTTAAAACAAGGTCTAAAAAAGTCAGATATAACTTTTGCCTCAAAACGGGAGAAACTGGAGATTCTGTGTAGGATTTTGGTGTATTTACTAAAGAGCTCCATAAGACTACTACTTGCATTTCAATAGCTCTGTCATTCCAGGTAATGTGTGTTTTAAGTAAGAAATAATAAATACAGAATGTGCATCATTATTAGACAAGCTGTGTTTTCTAAGGATTAATTTTATTATTAGTATGGTGCTATCAGGCAAACCAAAATATTAAAGGGGACATATTAAGCAAAATCCACTTTTTTAGCCCTTAAATAGACTTTTTTCCCCCGTGTATCACTGGTCTCTAGGAGGAAATAAAAGTCTGTCCAGGTTGAACATAGATAGCTTTATATTCTGTTTGGGTCAAATTTTTCAAGCTGTTCAGTTTTCTCTATTGTGATATCTGAACAATTACATCACAGTATTTGCTGTAGAGCTGCAAAACAGGGTCATAGACTTCCAGCTTACCAATTTACCAATCCGAGATTTACATTTTTTTCACTGCAATTTTCACCCAATTCCCAGTCCCCCAACATACTATAAAAATGGCCAAATGGGGTGGAGTGGAACTCTCTGTGACCTAGAGAGGGGTGATGGTGTGAAGTGGCCTTTTACATTTAAAGAGACAGCACCAAAACAAGTTGCTCTCAGACACACCTTAGAACAGTGGCAAAAGACGGCAACAATAATAAGGAATTCAGACCAAAGCATTGCAGTCCCACTTGATATAGACCACCATAGACATTATATACGTAGACGCGTCGTTGGGCGGGTTCTGCCTCTATTGCGATGCGTCAGAGCGTCCGCCATGTTAAATGTGGCAAATCTGCAGTTACTCAGTCACTTAAAGAGTATCAGAGGGACTTTAATCTCAGAATATACTTTGTATTCGTAATATTTTTAATTTTGTAATGTTACAAGTTTATTTTCTTATCCCTTTAGCTTCATTCTCCTGAATGTATTCTCGTAAAGAATAAAAATAATTTAAATAATCTAACCTGGCCCTATTACTCCAGGAGTGAAATAATTCTGCAAACTGTTACTATTCTGGAAATGTTCCCTCTTAATTCTCATAATATGATGTTTTTCTCATAACATTACCACTTTTATGTTTTATGTTTTTTTTAACTTTGTTGTCTTATTGTCTATATGTGCACATCTATGTCTAAATGCAGTAGTCTGTGCTGTATGCAAGCTAAAAACCTTGAAAAAGAATGGTCTTGCACAGCTTTTTCCTAGTGTTGCCACTATGCAGCTTTAGTGTGTCCAGTTTTGCAACATGGTGCAGCCTTAGTTTATCGAAGGCAGATACAAGTAGTGAAATCAGCTCGAATACATTTCCATGCAGCACAGGAATCTTTTCTGATCCGCATTCACTACAACAGAACTTAACTTTTTTCTGCCACATACAATATGGCGGTGACGTTGACGTGTGAACCTGCGCCCAACGACGCGTCTACGTATATGATGTCTATGTAGACCACAGCTCAATGATTTCAGTCTGAAAAGGGAAGGCATTAAAAACCATGTCCTTTTTAAATAAAACTCAGACCTGAATACTTAACAAAATAAAGGTGAGGTTTTGGCTTTCTTAGGATATTTAGGTTTATTTAAGTGTTATTTTGCTTATTTAGTTTGTGCCAAACTAAATAAGCAAATAAATATTTTCTCATATCAGTAGTTTATTTTAATCTATTAAGCAAGAATAATAAACAACTTTAACTGTACAAATGCAAATTTCTGAAATTTAAAAAAAGATTAGTGACCACTATAGCCATCTCATTGGAGTCTGGAACTTCTTGATCTATTGCAAATTTACTTTTATTGTTCCAAGAACCATGGCCTTCCAGATTCTCTTCAGGGAGTGGTAGCTACTGTTTTCCTTCACTGTACATATGTTTATGAAGGGCCCACGAGTTCTCAACAGGGGAGAGCTATAGTTGGGCCACACTGCCCTGTTTCTAACATAAGACCAAAATAAATATTGAATTAACTTACTACATTTATTGTTGCTAGCTTGTACTTCGGGCATGGGCTGCCTTACATGAATGCACTTCTAGTTTAGGCATTACAGTCAGGCAGTCTTGTAGACAGCTCAGGGGTCTGATCAGGTAGTGACACGGTGTACCGTAGTGCTCCGGATATACATTTAGCAGAGCAGCTTCATTGCTTACCTAAGTTGTACTTATACATTTTAACAGATTTTTGAGCACATTTTACCACATACAATCGGTCAATAAGCACAACTGTAATCACATATAAGGCACACCGGATTATAAAGCGCACAATCACGTTTTGAGAAGTTTTAAGGATTTTAAGTGCATCTTATTGTTAGAAAAATACGGTAGGTTTTCGACATAAAGGTTGTGTGAATGAAGATTAAATCATTGAAAAATTACAATAGAAAAAATTTAAGAATTTTAAAATCTTAACTTCTTAAAATCTTGGGATATCTTGATAGCTGTTATAAGCCCCACAGGAAAGGCCAACTGTAGTCAATTAAATAAGTGGAATACTTCACAATGAAAGAACATCATACATCTCCATGAAGTTGGTAAAAAAAAAAAAAACAGCCTAGTCCTAAGAGCATAGTTAAATAATTGATGTTTTTTCAAGTCCACATTTACACTGCAGCAAATGTGCTTTCAGATGCTTTCTGTTTCAGCAACTTTTAGGATGATCAACCAAAACACTAAATTGATTTCCCCGTTGAGGCTTCCATGCCTTTCCCTTTTGTTGTTGGAGGCGTGGCTGTTGCGTCTCCAAGTGAGCACACGTTGCAGTGTGCATCATCGGTGACATCAGTTTGCCTCTGCAGCAACTCAGGCAGAGTGCAAAAGAGGTCACAGCCATTGAGTGAGCCACGTGTGAGTGCTGGCGAAAAGGTATAGAAGAAAGGAATATGTCAAAACCAAAGTGCAACCCGCACGGCCTCCATCATCCTGCTGTGGTAGCCTTCAAGGACCCCAGAGGTGCTGGGAGTGCTTCGTTTGCATCAATCAAATCAGCATCAAAAGTAATTAGCAGATGGGTCCAGCGGTTGCTGTGGGGTTATGCTTACCAACCCAAGCTTTAGTATCGCAGCTCTTACTGACAGTACGGTGTGAAAATATCCGTATGTGAACTTGGGAGTGTAGTAAAAACAATAGTTTCTGAGGGATCTAGGTGAGCGTGAGCCACTTCTAACTGACTGGGATAAACAGTGATGAGAGAAGATAACAGGCACAGTGAACGTCACGTTACCCCAGCCATTTGCTTCTGCTCACCGCAAACATCAGATAACTACAACAGGAAAAGGAGAGAAGAAAAAAACACAAAAAAACAGTTTGTTTTCTTCTGCATATAATTGGGTATCTTACTGTAATCTGGTGCTCTACACTGAATAAAATGTGCAAGAGCAAAGCATGAAGGTTTGTGAGCTTTGACAACAATAAATCATCGCATGGGAAGTACTTGCATCAGTCTATCTCCAAGAATGCCAACCAGTCTCCAATTTAAGCGTGCAACAAAGCACAGAAGAAGAAATAGAAGAAGAGAGACAATGATACAAGGTTTGGTTGAGACAGCAAATAACAATCTTACAAAACAGTGGAAGAAATATAGCATAACTTGCAAATCGTTTTGACACCACTGCTGTAAAAAATATTCTAGTAGCCATAAAACTACTGTTTTGCAAAAGAAAAGCTCACTGGAAGAGCAACAACCACTCTGTTGCTACACCATAGCAGCAGTCAGACATATTTGACAAATGCAAAACATTATGCAAAGCTAGCTGATGTCAAACGAGAAATTAAAACCCTGCAAGTGCAAACACTTAGAACAGAAATATCATAAATAAACGTGTCACCACATAAGATGATAAACAAGTTGTGTTTTAATGTATCCTGTTAAATCAGCATGTTACATTTCATGTGTTAACAGCTAAATATATTCATACAGTATATATATATATATATATATATATATATATATATATATATATATATATATATATATATATATATATATATATATATATATATATATATATATATATATATATATATATATATATATATACATATATATATATATATAAAGAAAGAAAGCCATGATCAGACCTGAAGTGTAACTGCGGGATTTTGCAATCTTATTTCGTTAAGGATAATTTTGTAACAAGGTTAGCAAAGGCTCTATATAAATGATTTAAAAGTACTTTCAGATTTAAACTGCATTTGTTTTGGGCCTGAACGCCCAAAAAAGTGAGTTGTTACTGTAACAACTAAAGAGACGGTTTTTTTTTGCACCTTTGGGTGTTTTCACACATATGTTCCTACAAGTAGACACTTCTGATATCATCTGTAAATTCCTGTAAAGCAACTGCCGACAAATAAAAAATATATATGGTGTCTGAGTTATGAAAAAAGTATTTAAGATATGATTTCACAACTTTTTATGAAAGACATTTCGAGTGAAAAAACGTCTCTCCACACATTTATAATTTGGGATTTTTCTCTTATGAACAAGATGGAAAAATGTGAAAACTTCTGAGGAATATTCAGCTGGAATAATAATTTTTAAAAAACACTTTATCCCAAAAAAATGAGTTGCTTTATCTTTTATTTCTGAAGTCTTACATGACTTGGCACACTGTCTACAAAATGTCTTCAGTAAACACTCAAATCTCTCTGCTGCGGATCTTTGCTCAGGAAAGTGGCTGCTGTGGCGGCAGGTTAACATTAGCTCTGTTTGCATATGACTCGTTGATTGGTTTTAATTAACAGAAACAGATGTTCTTCAGTTTTATAAACTAAACTCTGCTTAACGCATCAAATCTTTTAGAACCATTGTTTATAGCAGGTCTCTTCCTCTTTGCAGCTGGTCAAGCCTAAGATCAATGTGTGCTAAAAGCGAGATGTAATACCAGATACAGATTAACCTGGATCAGGCCTGCAGTCTGGACTTTGGGAACCACTTCTATAGACAGCCCCTGTCCAATCTTCGCATACCATCCTCATCTTGACACATACAATTTTGTGTGAATCATCCAACATGGATGCATTTTGGTGAATGAATGAACTTTTTCTTCTTTGTCGATTGATAATAGATGCACTACATAGTCTGTAGGTGTAGTTCATGCTTTTACAATCTGAAGTTACATGTTTAATTTGAACCCCAGCTAATTAAGTTGTTTTTTGTTTTAAAACAACTTGACATTAGTTCGGGCTCTCTCTTTGTTGTCACTTAAAGTTAGTGCCTTAATGTTCATATTTTCATATTCAAAGGCAAGCACAATGTGGGCTTGGGAAAAAAAAAACAGGGGGGGGGGGGGGGGGGGGCGTTCAGCTACCAAGTCTCACCATAGCAATGGCCAGTCTTTTCCTAGTTGGGTTGATGCCTGAAGGGGGGGCAGTGCGGAGCCTAACACTGTACTGGGCCTGTGGTCAGAAAGACAGACAGCAGGTAAAGGAAGAGAAAGAAAGGACAAAAGTAGGGAAGGAAACAAGATGCGTGGGCTTTAGTTTTGCAAGGTACAAGCAGGGCATTTGTTAAGAACCTTTCCCTCCTCCTACTCCCTTCTGCCTGTTGCTTTTCTCTCCAGTCATTCCCAGCAAATGAATGCAGTGGGGAGGAGTCATGACACGAGACTTACACAGTGACTCTATGCTGGAGCTTTGCAAAGGGAAAAACGGAGGTTAATAAGCTGACCTCCCCTCCGCCCCCTGAACATGTCTCATCCCCACATGCATGCCGCCCCACTCTTTTGCATTCACTGACAAGCATATTACACTAAACACCTCTACCAGACACAGGGGCGGAACAATGGCTCGAAGCCAAGGAGACAAAAAAAAAATCCTCAGGGGTCAGGAGATGTGTTAGCTAAGCTTTTATATGGAAAAATAAGTTTTTTAAGTAACGAGCAAGAAAGCAAACAAACAAATATGTAGGGTAAGTTACCCCTGAAACAAAAAAAGAGAAGCATAAAGAAAGCATCAAGATAGATGATAATTAAAACAGAAATGCCAACATTGCAATAAATAAAAAATTTTTTTTTTTAAAACACAATATAAACACAGCACAATATTTTAAGATTAAAAAAATAAGAGTAATTAATACCAAGCTGGTATAAAACATGGGCTTACCAACATAATGTAAAATAATAACATTATAAAAGAAGTAAGCAGGACACAAGTCTATGAATAAGTCACTTGCAAACTTAGATTTTGGGAAATATTGTAGTAATATTACATTTACCATATTTTATTTCAAATACTATGGAATGGAGACCGTCACATATTTACTGGAGGTTTTAAGCAATCTCAAAGTATTAAAATGCCTTAACATCTCTTCTCAAACTGAGGTCGGGTTCACAAGGTCCCATGTATGAAGGGCCCGTGTATGGAGGTGAATGCTCTGACACCCAGTAACTACTTCTGAGACATTTAATTAGGATTAAGAAAGGAAGTACTTCTTAAGATGCCTTCTTGTATTCAATAGCGTGGACTAATAGAGACTTTATTTTCGGTCCTGCTGACTGTAAGATAAGTATTGGAGAAACCTCCATCACTTTTTAAATGTTGTGAATCAAAAAATCACGTACCCGACAAAAAAGAAAAAGGAAAAAAAGAAAAGGAGCTGTGACAGCAGACAGACACAATTTGTAAGTTGTGTAAGACAACATGGCCATCCACTGCGGCTAACAGCCCTGAAGCTAGCACCCGATTTCTAGCTTCCTAAAAATTAAGGCTTGAACAAAAGAGAAATTTCCTTGAGGTTTTAAAGATACTGGAGTACATCTGATCCTCTTGAGTTTAAAGTCCAACATATTTAGACTAGTTAACTGAAGTGTAAACTACATCAAACAGAGATTCTTCAAAATAGATTCATAATAAAGTACTGCATTTTTTAATAGACACAATTTTTTTTTTATGCTTCGTTCGACATTAGGGGGTCCTTTAACTCGATCAAACATTAAAAAAACACAAACTAATTTTACAATGATTATAGGTTTTTTTAAAATGACGCGATAATACTTTAATGTCAGAGAATGTCGGAAATGTATCTAGCGTCTCAGCACCTTTGTTTACACACATGCATAGCCAAAGAGAATCAAAAGTAAACCTTTATGGACTGAGCAGAATCCAAGGATTATACTTCCATCGGAAAGTGTTCTTGAAGAGTAGTGTCCAGTTAACCATATGCTTATCCAGCAGCAATAACAAATCTGAACTTAAAACCCTAAAAATGTGTGTTGGATTGACTGAGGGGCCATGTTGTTAAACACTTAATATTCTGCAGTGTATGACAAAACAGGCAAACTAATCTGCCAAAACCCAAACTACAATGAATAACCCAAGAAAACCAAACTAACTTCAAGCCATTTTCAGATGGCTTCAAGATCTTGTTCCTATGAAGTCAAAGAGCTGGATGTATGGTGGGCAGGGATGTCCTCTAAATGTTAACATAAAGTCTGACTTCACCAAAAATGGAAAAAGTTTGGTTTAGACTCAGACATAACTGTCTGTCCTTTAAGTTTTACCTCTAGCGTGACTAAAAAGACCAATCCACCCACAGGAGTGAAGATCTTCCAGACTTCTCAATAGTTTGGTTATTAAGGACAAACAGGTCTTAAGCCGACAGCTCAGACCACAGGCTAAAAACATCTTGTTATTACAGAGCCAAGAGTGCTGAGAAAACCAATTAGACCGTCAGATACTCCCCCATTTCTTGGTTATCACATGGTGTCGTGTGGGTGTAGATCTTAAATAAAACCTCGATGTTCTTTAATTTGCATCACAGGAAAACCAAAAACAAAGGTTGTAACGTTTTTTTTGTTTGGTTTTTTTGAGAATGGAATCCACCTTAGCTGAAAATGCACAGCCATAAAAACCACCAAAAAACAATGAATGACAGTGAGATGAAATATGATTCAAATGAGGGTCTCAAAATGCAGATAAAGAATTACCCAAATGAATATTTATCAGAGAAAAAGACCTTTGTATTAGTCTAACTGATGGAAATATATAGATGGTGGTGCAAACAACTTCAACATCAGGTGAATTTAGTTGGTTTCATTTAAAGACTGACACCATTTAATTTATGTACAACCCTGTTCTCACGATATATATTGACAAATCTACATACTTTTTCCACAACGTACTGTGGTGAGAATTAATATTAAATACATCAACTTTTTACTGAGTAAATATATTTATAATGGGCCTGATGATATGGCGTTCACACCAGATGTCAAATAAAAGCCAAGAAATCCACACTGAAAAAGAAATCAGCACACTGATCTAAAATGTATGTGTATTAAGTAGAATGACTGAGAAAATGAGGCTCAAAAGACAAAGACAGTCAAGAGAAATTACTGAAGTATGACAGGATTTAGGGAACAATCCTGGCAAATGTATATGAGCTGGTTTAGTCACAATTTGTGTCCTATAGAAAGGTTTCTCACTCCTGATGAGGTGATAATAATTAGGATAGCTGTCCAAGGACCGCTCATAGAGTCCTTCAGAAAGGTCTGGAAATAGCAGGCATAGTTTCACCTCACAGATTCATCATTAAGTAATGTTTCGACTGCCATGGCCTCTATGCATACTCACTGCGCAACACTCCACTGCTGAAGAAAAGTTATACCAAAGCCTGTTTAAATTTTGCTGCAGAACACTGGGAGAATATAGTCTGGTCAGATGAGACAAAAGACAAAGTCTGGCACATACCATGTTCGGGTTGGAAATGGCACATCACTTTACCTCAAAAACAACATACCAACTGTAAAGTTTGGAGGTGAGGGCCTGAAAAAGTAACTGTTATATTACTGGAAAGAATTGGAACATGAAAAAAGATAAATTTCTTCCCGTAAGACAAAGACCGCAAACAAACACCTGAAACTAGTCTTTATTTTATTTTTATTAAGATCTGTTCGATACATATCTTCCTGCCATATTAAAAAAATAAATCCTGCTTGTGTACCTTAATTACCTCAAATAAAAAGAGGAAAACTCATGAAAATAAATTAACAGCCTTCATGAAAATGAGAGTTTTACAAAGAAAGCAGGGATTGAATTGATAATGCTGCGGCAGAACACTAAACGAGCTCGACAAACAATGAGCGAAGGACAGATAGTCATTAGCAGCCATTGTGGATTTTTCAAATGAGTTATTCACATAAAAGCTTGTGCATTTTTCATAAAAATTAAATTGAAGGGCCCTAAGAACACAAACTCTATAAAATAATAACAGCCATTTCACCTTCACACTATCCCAAGCCTCTCAATTATTTACCACTAATGAATTGCTCCAGGCCATGTTTTACAATATCAGCTATCCCAGAGAGACAGATCAGCTCTCTCAAATACTTAAACACATTTACTCTATTCTATTTAACGTCCCTGATGTGAGAGAAACAAGGATGTTAAACTTTCTGCCTCTTCTTACAGAACGTTCTAACAGAATCTTCTTATAATATTCTCTGAAACTTCTCTAATAATTAAAAATTAACTGGTAAAAGACAATAAGTAGACCCTTGATGCTTAACTTATTGTTTTTTTATCTGTACTTTTCGAAGAAACCATAAAGCTGTTTTTTTTGCCTCTTCTTTTGTACATTCATAAAAGTGAGTGTGCTTGAGTAAGTGTTTAGAAATGCGCATATTTTACATCTGTATGTCCCCTCTCAGTGATGTGTTTTCAGCTCTGCTCTCCTTAAGTTTTTTTTTTTCACCTATCAGTCAAGAAAATTTAAAGATTAGTTCAGGCCAGCTTAAGTCCATTCCAGATGTAATCATGAGTCTAAAGCTGTAACTATTTTGGACACAAATTAAAGTGCCATGTATCCCATTCCTTGACAGCTGGTGGAGGCAGATTCCTATAACAGAGTAAAAAGATGAACTAAATAAATAAATAAAGGAGTCATGGATAGAGTTTGAAAGAAACATATACTATTTTCATTTCGACTGCTTTACGGATTAAGGCTTTAGGCTGTAGAAAAAAAACTGCATTAAAATAATCCACCATTTGCATGTTTTATCTCACAAAGGAGGATCACATAGACACACATAAACCAACCCCCAACGCCCCTCCCAACCTTCTCCTCCTCACTCCCCTCCCCCATTCTGGGTGAGCACACCCACACACACACACACACACACACACACACACACACACACACACACACACACACACACACACTCCCGTTACACATATACACACTGCCATCATTAAACACACACACACACATTGAGATCAACCTGCTGCCATCTGCTCTACACGCTCTGTACAATCCTTGCAGAATACATTATTCACTGCAATACATCACATTGCATTTCCTCAATGTCATAGCCTTGTGCTAAAGAAGACTGAGAGAGAACAGGGGAGAGAGGAAAGCAAAGCATCTATTGTACCGACTGGAGAAAGAGAGAGAATTTGGCCTGTTTTGCTGCGAGAGTGGTGGAGAGAATTAAATACAGGTTTATTTGACTTTTAGGTGAAACAAGGATGTCAGAAATACACGTTCCCTTTACTTCC
This sequence comes from Fundulus heteroclitus, assembly GCF_011125445.2. Classification (NCBI taxonomy): domain Eukaryota; kingdom Metazoa; phylum Chordata; class Actinopteri; order Cyprinodontiformes; family Fundulidae; genus Fundulus; species Fundulus heteroclitus. Next base: position 15,976,559 of record NC_046361.1, read on the forward strand.
AGCAGGCTAGATTACAGTTTCATACAAAGAGGTTAGCTGAATGAGAGGGAAGGATAACAGCTGCTGTGAACATGAGAGAAACTGACACATACAAAGAGGAAACCATGAGAATCTATCTGCAGGTTGAATGCACACTAAGATATGCACACTTTAGGCCATTCCATGTTCTTTTTAAATGCCCCTTTGGAAGTGCTTGAGCTTTCATATTGACTGTATGTAAACATGCATGTAAGTGGGTGCAGTAAGTGATAGTAGCTTAGGTGTAATTCCACTCCTAACCACTAGTTGCTTGCTGCAGATGGTTCAAATTCCTTCATTAAATACTGGGTTGAACACATTTTATTTAAGTAAATGCCCACAGCATATATGAGTATATACATACAACTAAAACAAGACACTTAGTTACGCTGTATAAAAACATACATAACAATTTAACTCACTGTCTGCCATTTACTCTAACTAAAACACCTATTTGTTTCCAAGGTTTAACTTCCTGGCTGATCTGTTGATATGTTGCTTCAATAATTTCTCTCATGTCATTTATTTTGAGAAGAGTGTTAGTTTCTTTTCTGCAGCAAAACACCCACACAACACGATGCATCTATCCCGGTACTTAACGGTTAGGTTTGTGCTCTCAGGCCTGAGAACTTCACTCTGTTTTTAACCAAATGCTAGTTTTATCCGAACATGGGTCATGTCTCAAAAATATAGGATTTTTGTTGCTTTTGTAAAGTGTATTCTGGCTTTTAAGGTTGCTATTCGAGAAATAGCTTCTTCCTTGCTGAGTGGCCTTTCAGGCCCTGTTGATGCAGGGTTAATGCACGGTGCAAAAAGTACACTCTAAACAGCTTTCACCAACATCTTCACATTTTTGCTGAGGTTGATAAAGATATTTCCAACCAGAACATGTTCCTCTCTGGGACACAGAACCTGTCTTCCTCCAGAAGAATTTGATGGCTGAACAGTCCCATGATTCCTATCTTTCAGTACAATTATTTAAGCAGATGACTGTGGCGCCTTCAGGCATCTGGTAATTTTACCCAAGGATGAACCAGACTTGTGGGGCTTCATAGACCTCTTTCTACTTTCTTGTCTGGATTTTTTCCAAGATGCAACGCAAAGCCGCACTGGGTTTGAGGTGTGACTTACAATGCAACCACAGCTGTGCCTCCATTTAACTAAAATCTTGGAAATTAAGCTTAAAAACCCATGAAACATCTTAATTTTCCAAACTGTTTAAAGGCACAGTAGTATTATTGTATGGAGACTTCTGAATTTGGACATAGTTATAAAGAATTATAGAAAAATGTGTCTCAGAATTTTTTTCTGAGATTGAGCAGATAGAAGGACTAAAAACATCTTGTTCAATTACATTACAGAGGTGCTCTAGTGGATTAAGACCTGGTGAATGTGGAGGCCATTGGAGAACAGTAAACTAATTTCAAAGCACTCCGAGATGATTTGAGCTTTGTGATCTGGTGTATCATCCTGCTGAACAAAGTCACTGTTTTGCAGAGTGAAAACAGTAAATTAATGTTTATTAATGCAAAGAGTGACCACTTTTAGCATTAAAAACCAGAATCCAAATCCAAGGTGAGGAAAGTCCAGAAAACCAAACGAGGAAAAAAGGGGCAGCACCACCACTTCCCTAGCTGAGAGTGACCTCTGTGGGACGACTAAAGCAAGGCTGAAACAGGACTGTCAACCAAAGAGAAAGTCAAGAAGGGAGTCCCAATCTCTATGGTGATACTGCCGTTCACATGAGAAGCAGATACTACATTCTGGGTCGAACCTAAGATGCGGATCTCACTGTCACATAGGTAGATCCCGTTTCATTCTTATTCAACACATAGTGTGCCACGTAGATGTAAAGCAACTTATCTTGGAAATAATAATGTATGTTTGTCTTCATTGAAGTAGCTTCTTTGATCAATTATTTGTAGACACCGATTAGTATTAGATGTCATTTATTTTCATTTATTACATGTACTAAACTTTGATCTTCTTTCTTCCATAAAATACCATAAAACTAAAATCAAATGAAATCTGCCCTTCTGATAAGTTTCTTCCAAAATAAAACAGATAAACAGACTGTGAGGCCCTTTACTCTGATATACACCAAAACTGGCTACACCAGGTATCTCGATTGTCTTAAGTTGGCCAGCCATCACACACCAACAGCGTCTCACTCTGGCTGCTTATTCTCTTCAGTGCAATCTACCCAATGTCAAGTTGTGCTGTCCACAAACAAACCCCCTCATGTTGGTTTGAGTCGAGGATTAAGGAAGTAAATATTTGACTCATATTTTCCAAATGGTAAATTGCTGGGTCTACAAATGATCGTCTAATGTAGTGAACTGTTATTGTTGTCTTGGTAACAAAAGTGACACTTTTAATACGGGTATATCCGTTCTTTGTGTTTGCCTTCTATGACATCTGCTAACAAAGGGAGAAAGTAGGGAACCATTCTTAATAGTTTTAGCTGCTACCAACACAGTAAACTACGTTCTCTTTTAAAATTTGTCGTATTCTTGACATGTTTGTATTTGCTACTTGCACTACACATTCAAATAAACAAAATGTTTAATTTAAATATATGTTGCTGGTTTTCTTTACTGTACACATCTCACTTTGTCTCTTATTCTGTGAAAATCATAAGCACGCCCATGAATATGTGTTAGTGTGTGTATGTGTGTGTGTCAGTGGCATAAAAAACGTGAACAGCTGGCATGCCCTACACTTGACTACATTTTGACCTGCTTTGCATTCACCTGTTATTTAGCCGAACCTAATGCTTCCACTTACTGCAGCCGAGGTGCATATAACCTTGTTGCGCGTACGAGCAACGTTTGTCTTAAGCAATTTGTCAAACTTTCCTAAATGTCATTGTTACAAAAAAAATTGTTTAATTCGCACCCTTTAAAGAATAAAGAGACACGTTTTGCAAAAAAGGCAAGACTACTAACCTTTGTCACATTTTTACATTATGTGCAAATACAGCTGATATTCACAGAGCACAGTTTATTTATTTATTTATTTTTTTTACTTTTTTACGGTTCCCAGGAGCTTGTACCCGATCTCCTGATTGCAGATAACAAGCCTTTAAAAATGCCATTTGCCTATTTAAATTATCTGAATGGGTGGAAAAAAGGGATGCTGCTTCCAACACTTTCCTTATCTGTACTTCACTCCTCCACTTTGCCTTCTCGCATTTTTTTTCCCACACTCTGCTCCCCCCCCCCACCCTCCTCTTTTCCCAGATGCCCTCTCAGCTCTTGTCTGTGTTTGGGCTGCGACTGCGAGGGGTCACTGCTTGCCTTGTCTCACACGTGGAGCACAGTGTGCTAGTGTGTGTGTGTGTGTGTGTGTGTGTGAGAGAGAGAGAGAGAGAGAGAGAGAGAGAGAGAGAGAGAGAGAGAGAGAGAGAGAGAGACACAGACACAGTTATTGGATAATTATATGAATGAGTGTGGAAGAACACGAGAAAAAAAAGTGTGGATGTGTGTGAATTTATCCCAGTGTGTTTCTTTCCCACAGTGTGTGTGTGTGTGTGTGTGTGTGTGTGTGTGTGTGTGTGTGTGTGTGTGTGTGTGCGTGCGTGCGTGCGTTTTAAAGCTCAGTGCCAGGTCTCTCTAATGAGTCTGTCAGGGGCTGTTAGCGACGGCGTGCTCCCCTGGCTCAGCGCACTCCTACAGACACACTGTGATTAGCCGGGCCAACGGCACGCCACCGGGCCAGATTAAACACTCACCATGCCGCCAGGGAACACACACTCAAACATACACACGCATGCAGGCACGCACACACACCCAGACATTACAGCAAGCAATGCACTCCTACCCAACAGCACACATTCTTAGACACACAGCTTCATCTAGCATTGCGCCTGTGAGCCTCATGTGATACAGTAACACGTACTTGCCCTCCAGTGCCAGGTGTTGATGGCACCGACGCTGAAGATTAATGAGAAAAATAAACATAACACACACCGTCAATGACACAGGAAAGACCGTGCACGCGTTTCATTAGTCTGTCCGCCGTTATTGAATTTTTGTCTGTCGCTAATTTTGAACATCACTTAGAATTAAGGGTAGCCCTTCTGGCTCCAGCAGCTTTCAACATCTTCATTAAAGCGACATGATTCACTAATTACAGGTAATTACCCTTTAATGAGCAGCCCAGATGAATGAGACGATATGCAGACAAGGGCAGGCATGACTGCACATTATTTTTAATTCCTCTAAGGCCATTATCTAAGTTTGGTGTTTGGCGCAAGGCTACTTTTACAATCAGAACATCTTCTATGTAGTCTATAAATAAGGACAGTTTGAGGTATTTAACAGCTTGGACCACATGGATTTCTAGTCCATCCTGGTTGGTTACATAAAGATTGCCGCAAAGTTAATTCTGCTCATCTATGCATTAACCACTCAAGAACGCAAACGCTTTATGATATATCAACTTTGTGAAATAAGTTCATTCATTACTGTACTACTAAAAGAACCCACAACTTAAACATATTGTATGAACCTGTGAATTGTGCTCTCAGTGTTTTATCTATAGACCTGTAAAATAGTGTTTTAATCTCAGACAAATATAACTATACTTTGTTAAAAAATTTATTAACTTTGATCAATCCCATTTTGTTCAAGTTCCTTCGTCGCACACAGGCCTATTTACTGCTAGATCTATGAAATTGAGAAATACCTTAACTTGAACCTGTCTGACATCATGAAGTATGGCTAAAAGATCTCCAAAGCAACACACAATCCATAAACATGAAGGATTAAAGGGAAGAAAAACAAAGTTAAGTGAAATCTACTAAGTAATTACTAGGAATTTTGGACCTACAGCAAACCACAGTGAGAGTAATTTTCAACAACCAAATAAAACAAGGAACAGTGAAGACTAACATGAGAGCCTTAACGACTCCTCCTGGAGGTCACAAAAGAAGAAGCAGTGCAAGCTTCACTTACCTTGGTTAAGCGTCAACCAAAAGAAAAAGACTGGGCAACAAGGGTGTCCTTGGGAGAGTACCAAGTTGAAAACCATAGCCCAGCCAATAAATAAATAAATAAATAAGACCCACCTCACATCTGCCAAAAAAACTAACAAAAAACATTTCAATGATCTCCAAGACTTTTGCGAAAATATTATTTGTACTGACAAGATGAAAAAGTGGTGCAAAACTAGCACACCATTTCCAAAGCGGACACTATACCTATAATGAAATAAGGTGGAGGTAGTGTGAGGGTTTGCAGCTGATTTGGTGTTTCAGGACTTGGATGAACAATTAATTTTGCACTCTATTGGAAAGACAGTAAACTTAAGCACACACATGCCAGTCCACCTCTGGGTGGCTACAATACACACACACACACACAAAGAATTTGAAGATTTTAAGTGGTCTTTTCAATGTCTGGGCTTAAATCTGACACTTTTGCAAGATGTTAAACAGGCCGTTCTGGCTTTAAAGTCCTCCAGAATAGCAAAATTAACGCTATTTCAAAAGGAAGAGAAGGACAATATTCTTCCAAAGCGATATCAAAGACTGATTGCTACTTATCACAAATGCTTAATAGCAGTTGTTGCAGACTTTGGTGGCACAATCAGTTATTAGATTTAGGGAGCAGTTATCATTTCACATATGCCCAGGTTGGTTTGGAACTGCAGTTTTGTATCAATATGGTTTAAAAACAACTAATTTGCACCAAGCTGTTGCTGAACATATGCCGAGTTAAGGCTAATATCTACTCATACAACAGTTTGCTACAGTTGCTTTACACTCCCAATGACTCTCGACCAATATGAGGCCAATCAGAGCAACACAAGTGGCAGTGGCTAGGTTTCAGATAACAGCTTTGGGTTTTTCCAAGGTAAGCATTTATAGGTAATCTTACTGACACTGTTAAGAAGTGAGAGGTGTTAACACATTTACATGTAACTGATTGAATAACAAAGCCTTATAAGTCAGAGGTTGTAGGAGGTGCTGTGACTGTAAACACAGAAGGGTTCATTCTTCGTTTGCTGTTTAACAAGAGGAAATGAGTTTTTTTTTCTTCTCTGCACAGAAACCACCAAGTGAAAATGAGATTGATCTAACAACTTACCTAACAGTTAGGTTTCTTATCTTGGGTCTAGAGAGAAAAAGTCCCCACTAGAAGACATTGCACCAATTTTCCTCTCTGATTCTCCTCCTCCCCCTCTCTTACCGTCTCTCGTGCCAAGTGGCCTATTTTTACCTCTCCATGTGGTATCTCATGGTTTTCCTTGTTACCACCGCGCTTCCTGTCATCAGTCTGTAGGTACAGTTGCAGTTACTGAAAAGGTACTGACACCGTTTGTTTAACTGCTGCTTCCTCAGATGTGGTCAGAGATCTTTGTCTTCATGTACAAGGCAATAAGGTCTTGACGTGTTTCACATTTGCCTTTTTGCATCTGATAGTTCATTAACCGAAGAAAATCAAGAAGCTCTTGCCTGAAATATTTCTTAACTTTCTTTTTGCTGCCGGATGAAGTTGTGTTATTATCAGCCTATTTACAGGACAAACTGTTGAAAATGCAGCAAGCCAATCAAAGTGCTGCGCTATAATGTGCTCCGACACTGAATTCATTCTTCATTCTCTAAAGTATATTCATCATTATGACATGCTGTGTGCAACAATACAACACTATGCCCTCCCACTGACTGAAATGTGCACAACGTGATATAGTGTACTACACAACACCATAGAGTAATTGTGTTTTGTCCCTTGAGGGAAAGAATGACTTGAAATAGTACTAGTAATATCAGAAAAGAATGTATGAATTTTTATCCATAAAACTCCATCCAGATTGCCTTAATTAAACAAGGCGTTAGTGGATTTTCTTAGTATTACCAAATATCTCAGCGCCTCACTATAACCCACTTTATTGGCCTTTCTGTCGGCAGGGCAATTAGGCCAGCACACACCAAACTGTCCAAAATCATTTCCAGATGTGCAAGAGTGGGATTCCTTCTTGAAATACAAATACACTTTTAGGCACAAGACGATAAACAATGAAATGCCAACAGTTGGCTGGAGTTGGCTGTCCTCTTTGTGCTGCATGTCTTCACTTGTGTGACACACAGGGCCTCTTTTGTTCCGCCAGTCACTACTTATGTTACTGTAGAGCTCTAATGCACACAGATCGATCGCATACTTTCCATTTCAACACATCCAGTTGATGTTCGGACACAGTTGGATTCGATCCTGTTGTGTCAACAGAAAGTTTTAGGTCTATATGTCTTCTGTCCACTTGCAAAACTGTTTAAATAAGAATAATTTCTTTAAGCCAAGTCAATATCTGAAAGCTTGACGCTTCAATTTCAAGACCAAAGCTGTAATGATTGCAGCACTGGTGGTGTGTAGGGGAAAAACAACATCTCACCCACAAATGCAGTGCTTTGCAAAGGTAGTCATTCCCTTTGAATCTTTTCTACATGTTGGCAATTTACAGCCACAAGCGTCAAAGCAATTTATTTGACAAACCAACAGAAAGTATGGATTTAAGGTTCATAACATTTTCAACAAATACAAATCTGAAAAGTGTGAAGAGCATTTGTATGCGCCCATATGTGACAATACTTTGTAGAAATGCCTATTCACAATTAAGTCTTTTTGAGGCACATGTGTCTATCAGTAATGCACATCTTAATACTGGCATTTTTGTCCATTTTTCTTTTCAAAGTAGCTCAGGTTTAGTCGTATTGGACGAAGAGTTTCTGTGAGCATGAATCATTAAGTCTTGCTACACAATTTCTACTGGATTGAGGTCTGGACTTAGACTGGATCATTAAAGTACATGAATATGGTTTGACATGTACCCGTTCAGCTTTAAGGCTGAGACACCAAACTGTTCGATCAACCCACTCTGCCCTATCTGGCAGACAGATACACGCAAATATTTTTCCTAGTCTACTTGGTTGCGTAGAGGGTCTCTGCATGGATCACCGGACTTGTGAGATTGAGTATTCACGCGAGAGTATGTACCGCAAGTTCAACCAGCATAAACAAACCGGGCGGTAAACACAAAGCTGCAGTTGTTGCTCAAACAACCTCCGTGTTTTATCTGTTTTTTTGTATATCTGAGCTCCTACTATGGGTAAGTACACTCTTTACTGAAATGTTTTATTGATTGCTGGAGAAGATTCTCAGTCATCCAGGTCATGGTCATTCCAAAAAAAAGTAAAAAACAAAGCAACTGGACTTGTTTTTCATAGTTGAAGACGTTTCCCTTCCTCTCCAGGAAGCTTTCTCAATTCAAAAAGTCTGGAGTAATGTGGAGTAACAAGCGTTATACTACTGCCAAACAAAGGCCTTGTAATGGCTTAGATAACATGCAAATTCAACGGAAACAGGTCCACCCCTTAGTAAGGGGTGGTCGTTAAAGCCATTAAGCCAGTAGATTGAACCAAAACTGGTCCACTCCTCTGTAACGAGGAGTTGTTAGGGTTGTTATTGGCTTGGCTAAAAGCAGCGATGTTTTGATCACTTGTATGAGGGTGAGAATTGAGGTGATGATTGGCCGGAATTAACCCTATAGCTGTGTTGTAAGTTTTTGAGAGCCTCTGTTTAAGGCTGTTTAACCGACCTGAGGTCGACCCCTGGACTAATTTGGTCTACCAACCATAGACCAGAGGTCTATCTTGGGTCTATCATTTGCACAGAACCACAAGCAAGTCTGCCCAGCCCCATTCACTTCAACCAGATGTAATTGCCACGACTTATCCAGTTTTCCAGCGGATCGGGCGCTAATTCCGGTTTGGTGTGTCTCAGCTTTTTAGTTGAATATTTCGGTTATTTTATTGCTGGAAGATGAACCTCCACCACTCCGCAAGTCTATGAGTCTCTAAAACATTTTCTTCCTGCAGAAGAAAATCCTTTCCACAGCTGGATAGTGTCCCTTGGTCTTTATGGGGTCACAGTGCTAGGTAGTTAGCCGTTAAAACCGCTGAGTTACTGGTTCGAACCCCTGCTGAGCCTGTGGCCTTGGGCAAGACACTTCAGCCTTCAAGATGCTTTGCCTGTTAGCGGGGGTGCCGATTTTATGGTGGCCTTGCTTCTGTCAGTCTGCTCCAGGACAGCTCTGGCTACAATGTAGCTCACCACTATCAGTATATGACTAAAAGTAGTGTAAAGTGCTTTTTGGGGACTCAGGACTTGATAAGAGTGCTAAACAAGTATAGGCCATTTACCATTAACCATTCATGATACAGTTTGTTCTCCTGAACAGGAGATCTTAGAGGTCTAACCTCTAAGATCTTCAACGGAATAGTTGCATTTATACTGAGATGAATTAAACACTGCCTGATTGGATTTACTACTTTTATGTTTGAAGAGTAAAGGGGGATGAAACAAATATACTCTCCTACAAATTCTGACAACAATGTATGGTTTTCCTTCTTCATTTTTATATGTACTACTTCATCTTTCATATAAAATCCCATCAAAATATGTTAAAGTTTGAGTCTGCGAGCGCGGTGGTGGTGCAGGGGTAGAGCATGCGACCCTGATCTCAGTTCTGGATGTGTCTGTCCATGGTTTGATGAATAGAGCTGAAAGTAGTGCTACAAAAATAACATAAATTAATACATTTGAGGCTGTAACATGACACAAAGGTGGAAAACTTTATGGGGTGCGAATAATTATGCAAACATTGCCTAAAACAAGCTCTGAAATGTTCTGCTCCCTTTGGTTCCTAAAAATTAACACCTATTATTACATCATCATATCCACACGCCAACAAAACTATCACAAAAATATCTACATATTTACTCAGCAGCATAAAAACAAAACATTTCATGTTGCTTGTTCGCCTTGAACAAAGAAACAAGCCAAATCAATTTCCTTCCCCTACAGGAAGTCCACCACATGCCACCACGTTTTGAGACCACAAGCGAAAGGTGCAAAAACACTGAGTGTGTGGGTAGAACTATTAGTCCACATTTGTGACAAATTAATAGGCACTTTCTAAATATGCATAGATACACATTTTAATATTTTCTGCAATGCAGATAGGAAACAGAAACCTTCTGTTGTTATTCAGTCAGGGTCAGGTGTGCCAAGTACAAAGTATGGAGAGGAGAGAGATACCAGCCCTGAGGTTGCAGCAAAAAGCACGACCAGTTTAAATGCGTTTATTACCTGCCTTAACGGGTAAAGGCTAAACTATATTTGGCAGAAACCTCCAACTCACAGTCAAAATGGGAGAGTAAAAGCATGTCCCGTTCAATGACAACTTGGTCCAGGCAGTGCAGCAACTTAATACACCACAGACAATTAAATCTGTCTGTTAAGACCTCAGATCCCGCTCTACATAGCCGAGTATGAAAACAAACACCAGAAAGAGTCAGAATGTTTGGTATTTTCTGACACACTGTAGGAGGAAACCCTTTAAATATTGTGACACTCTCAGCCCACCTCAACGCAGTTGGTACAGCTTCCACTAAGATACAGTGTTTTTTTTTTTCCGCCCGCTGATAACAATGACGCAGCTCTGCTTGGTTCGATGAACCAAACCATCCACTCCTGAAAGACAGAGATGGAGGGAGAAAACAGAAATGGAAAGCACTAATCTCATTACCTTTTACTCCTGGCACGGGAGAATAATCATCGCTTAGAGAAAATCAGCAGGATGGTGATGACAGAAAAAAAATCATTTGCACATTCCACCATTTCATTTTCCATGTAATTAAATCAGTTAAATGTTATAAAAAACATGTAAACTCCATCAATGACTTAGAGCTATTTGCATTTTTAATCAGGACAGATTAATTCTAATAAGCGTGCTGGGCTAACGCGATGACAGAGCAGGCCTATTGTGTCTGTCACACTCATTTAATTCCATCATTATGCCCCATATCCTATTATGATAATTGGCTTTTCGTTCTCAATCAACAACCAGTCAAGGTTATTAAGTAATAATCTCTGATTAAACCACTTTTACCCTTAAACACATCAGAACTTTGCGAGCTTAAAAACAGCAAGCACCTGATGACGCTTACATGAGATTCAAAAACACCACCAAGTCTGGCTTTTCCAACATGGCCACTTGCTTTAAATGACAAATGACTGTCAAGAAGCTCCACGTTGATGCTTGGCATATAGTGTAACAGAAACACATGAAGAACCGGCATCTCATTTTTCCTCCTGTAGCCATCAAAAGAAGCAGTGCACTTGCTCCCTCCTTGAGGCAGTCATTGAAAAAACACAGAAACCTCACCTGAGGCAGACAAATGTAAAGAGAGCATGGCAACATGGGTACAAAACCAAATGTCCACAACACAGAGCAGACTTTGTGGTATTACACATCACTGTAAAAAGACTAAAAAATATTCTGAAACAGTAATTTCCCTCTGGGATCATTAAAGTATTTCTGATTCTGATATATATATATATATATATATATATATATATATATATATATATATATATATATATATATATATATATATATATATATATATATATATATATACACCTTTATATATCCCACCAAATGGGATGTAACACGTCCCATTTGGCAAACTTTAGGTATGACTGTGTTTGTTTTTCATTTATCAATCCATTTATCAATAGTTTCCTTCTTGCAACACTTAAACAAAGGCCAGACTTGTTACGTCCACAGCAATGAGTTGTCTTGTCAACAGAGTCCACCCTTAGTTTGATGTGTAAAAATGTTTGAAAAGCATGCATCATATTCCTTCCACCAGTTTGCTTTGGTATTTCACATAAAATCCAAATAAAATACATTTAAGTTTGGGGTTGTAACATGAGAAAATGTGAAAAGATTTAAGAGGCAGAGTGACTTAAAGTAATCTATTGGCTGCATGTGATTTCTTTAAACTTTTGAAAGGTTGAACAGAGATCATGGATATTCCTACCTGAGATTTATTGTACTGAAAAATCACTTTTTCTTTTTTTCTTTTCATTATAAACATTCTTCAGCCTTACTACAGCATTGCTGAGTAAACTAGCAACTCTGTTTGGGGTTAAGCCTACGCTTGCCTCCCTTATCTGTCTCCTCAGCATCGTGTTGGGTAACTTGACAGCGTAAAAGAGGGAGGGAAATCAGAGAACTCATAGAGATTCATTGCTGGATCACATGAACCTTGCCTTAATAAACAGGTCACCAAGTGGTTAAAATCTCTAACTGAATGCCAGGAAATGCACAAGCATGCCAGTCATGAATAGAAAGTAGTTTATGACTCTATGACTAATTACCTAGCACTAATTTAATGTTGCACATACAATATCACCAGTAACAAACTACACACCACTTATTTTCTGGAACTTGTCCATTAGAGCTGTGGTTATTCATTGCCAAAATATGATTAGGATTGTTTTATAAAACTGTTTATGTGATGTTTTTTTTTAACAAAACATAAGTTTAACTAATACCAAAACATGATTAACAGTGTATGAACCTATAGCCTTATCTTTAAAAAATATGCTTTAGCTGCATAGCAAAACCCATTTGAGTCGCAATGTCTCATGCGTAATACTAATGCCAGGATGTAGGTCAGCGGATGCCAGTCAAACCAACAGATTGCAGATCTCGTTCTTAGCCCAGTTACATTACTGCCATGGTTACGTCATGTGGCATTTCTTTGAAATTGTCAGACAGGAAACACTACTTTGAGCTCTATTTATCTGGCAACCACAATCTGATAATAATTGTAATGAATTTCCCAATTAAAAATGTTAAAGTACAGAGCAAACCACAGTGAAATTCCAGAAAAAAACTCTCATATATGCTTCAAACTTACTTAACTTTTTACAAAACAGAGAGGAATTTAAAATATAGATTATCATGGGGAAAAAAAAAAAGATTATCATGGCTAACTTCCACTAAAAAGTAATTCAAACCTGAATTAATTGATCTAGGCCATTCTAACACACAAACAGTTAAACGGTAAAACTTTCAGACTGGACTTTTCTTGTTTTCAGCCACTTGGGATTGCAAAAAATATTTTTGTTTTCAAAATGTCATAGTAATGTGATTAAATATTTTTTTCATAATCTTTTATAACTTAAAAAAAAAGTATGACTTGCATCAAAGGCTTTGTGTATCCTGTCACAAGTTCCTCCTACCAGTTTGCTGTCAGGTTTCACGCACGCCCCTTTCACCTCTGGCCACAAATTTTGCGATGGACTAAAATCAGACCTTTGTGATGGTCTCTTAAAAACTTTGACTTTGCTGTATTTAAGCAACTTTGCAACTGATTTGTCAATATGATTACAATAATTGTTGGAAGACCCATTTGAGCTTTAACATCCTGGCTAATGTCCTCAGCTGTCATTTCAATGAGTTTCCAAATAATTTTGTTTCTTCGAGAAACTATCTATTTTCTGGAGTGCTGCAGCAAAACACCCTGCCAACATGATGCCACCCCATGTACTTCACAGTTGGGCTGCTGCTCTGAGGTTTGCAAACTTCCCCCTATTTTGTCCAAATGTAACAACAGTCATAACGGTCATAATGAACAAGCACTTAAATTTTAGTTTAATCAGATTACAGGACATGTCTAAAAAAAAAAGGATTTGCGTCCCTGGGTGCAATTGCAAACTGTAATCTCTCTTTTCATTTAACTTTTGGAGAAACAGCTTCTTCTTCGCTGAGTGGTTTTTCCGCTCCTATGTAGGGGAATACTTGTTTCACTGTGGATAATGACACGTTCCTACCTGCTTCAGCAAGCATCTCTACAAGGTATTTTGCTTTTCTTGAGTGACTGATTTGCACATTTAACCCCCAAAACACTTTTATCCTTGGGATACAAAAGCTCTCTGATGGCCGGACATCCCCATGCTGTTTTTACTTGTGGGTCATGATTTTGAACAGATGAACGTAGCAACTTTAGGCATCTGGATATCCTACCCAAGTATAAATCAGACCTTCGGAGGTCAACAATTATGTTCCTAATATTTTGGCTGATTTATTTTAAATGTTTTTGCATGATGTCACACAAGAAATCATTGTATTTGAGTGACCTTAAAGTATAGTTGGTAATCCTGTTTAGAAACACTAAGGGCAGTGACTGGTTAGCTTAGCAGTTAGCTTTGGCGTTAGCCGTTCATTGTAGCGCCGCTGCTCTCAGCGTATACTTTGAAAATGGCTGAGAGTTGCAAGAAGCATACTGCAAACAGGTTTATGAGAAGAAGAGGAAGACCTCAGTAGAAAGAAATAAGAACAGAGTGGATTTGGGAGATTTTTTCATGCAACCCCCCTGAAGAGCGGAAGAGAAGGTAAGACAGTCTTGCGCATGCACAGTTATTCAAAAAGGGACTTGAAAAAACATAAAAAAAATTGGCGACTCTACCATTAAACAAATATCCACAGGTATTGTATAACTCAAATGTTGTTGAATTACCCTAAAGCTTACATAGCCATGGCATTGCCATCTGGGCATACCCAACTTCTGACTAAAAAAACAATTAAAATTTTGTTAAAATAAATCATCTCTTGATATTCTGGCATTTAGCAAACACAAATGAATTTCAATAACCCTTGCTGACCTAAAACAGGGGAAAAAAAATCTGTCTTACTTGATGAAAATGGCTGTCTTTTTTATATAAAATATAGGTCAATATTTGATTCTCTTATATGTTGCTTTTCAATTCTTGAAGCATGCTTATTCCTTCAATAATAAAACCGACATTTAATTGTGATCCTTCCTTTTTTTTCCCCCCAGATGCCAGAATAATAATAATGGAAACAATGTCTTTCATTCAGGAGCTTAAAATGTGCTGTAAACAATGCCAGGAAAATGGTTGGGGGCTGGGGAGGGCTCTGTTTCAGCAGAGGCAACCCTGATGCAAGTGACGGTTGAACCTTTAATCTCCGCAGCCTCTTCCCTCTTCACAGCAAAATGCTTCTTATATCAACCCACTTAGATTGGTTCGTCTAAAATTAGCAGTGGAGAGCAGCAAGCTGTCAGTGCTGATTTGACTGGACAGGTAGAGGAAGCATTTATTAATTTTCTCACAGTGAGGGAAAGTGCTTTTCAAGGTTTCACTTGAATTGCTTTTTTTCCACCTATATTTATGTGCATTTGTGTCTTTTTTTGAAAGGTTACTTCACACCAGATTTGTTTTATTTATTTCCCCAGCCTAGATGTAATATAGGAAGGTAAGAAGGACCTCTGAAACACGACTTCCACCTTAGCAAACAGAGAAACCTACAATTTGTGAACTCTAAAAATGCTGATGTTATGAGTTATACGTCCAAGCTCCGCCATGTCACCCTCTTTACAAGCGATTCCGTTTTAACTCTCCCGAGACCTAATAAGCCTTTCCGTTTCAGTCAGGCCTCATGAAAGCACCCCATATTTTACATTTTACTCTCTATTTATCTGTAAAGAAGACTTAATAAGTTCCCTCTTGAGTACACACGTGGGGGGAGCGTTACCAAGGGGATGCAGAGAGCCTCCTCTGTTGCTTTGTGGCACCGAGGCCTGTTCCATTGTGGCGAGAGACAACAGCTGTCTTTACCTTTGGCAGGCAAACAGACTCATTAAGAGCGGCCATGTTTGTTTTTGTGCCTGATACCTAGCCCTGAGCAAACACTGCCATATCTCCACTGCGCAGTGCTTGCAGTCTCAACATTTCCTTCCCTGTTGGGTGAGGAAGCCCTGGAACGTGGGTTTTTCTTCTTTTGTCTCCTCCCCGCAACAACAATTTCTGACTAAGCTGCCAATTTTTTTTTTTTCTCTAAGAATGCATGCCTGATTGAGAACTTTAGCTGATGTTTGAGCTGACAAAAAGCTAAACTATAAGCAACACACTGTAGTGTGCTTAATATACATAATGTAAGCCATTATACTCCCTGATACCACTTCTTCTGGTATGTCACAAGAAAGCCTTCTTTGTTTGTTGCGCCGCAGACAAAATAATGGCGCCGTTATTTGGTGGGCTCACAGCCAACAGCTCGAATCTGCAGTGAAAGGTTTCATTCGCATATTTCCTCCCCTCTCAGCAATATCTACGTCTTGAGTGACAAGGCAGGTTGAATTCATAAGGCTTTGACAAAAATTCCATTTAAGAGGGAAAATGGCATTGAATGTCATTCCATTACTGCAGATGGCAAACATGGGAACATTTTAACCCAGAAGGCATTCATATTAACATACACAAAACAGCCATGCAGCTCTTATTTTAAGAAGGGGGGGGGGGGGGTGTCTTTCCTCTTGTCAAAAATATGTACAGTGCTGGAACATTTCCAGTCAAAGCCTTCCAAGAGTAGTCCTCCAAACGTGTACTCACTTATTTGATTTCATTTGTCAAGACCAAAGTCACAATGCATTGTGAAATGAGTTCTTAATGTGGAGTAATGAGGCTGTCAAGGCAAAGTCTCTGCTTGTTTGAGTTTGACTCATGTTGTTGATTCAATTAAATCAGCTGAAGTCAAGTTGGCCTCAGGCCCGATCGGTAATGGTCGACCTCATTCAAACAATGCCCCTGACATACTGAAACAATAAGAGGAAGGACCTTGAGTCAGATGCAAGAGCAAACTCGATAAGGTAGAAATATTACAGTGACGTCACCCAAGCATTTGAAAAGCATGCAAACATGTAAGAAAAATGTTCATACAAGCCTTCGCTTTTTCACATTTTGTCAGGCTTTAACGCAAACACCTATGTATTTATTTCTAATGGGATTTGTTGTGACAGACCAACACACAGAGCATATTTGAGAAGTGAAAAGAAAATGAGACACGGCCGTCACATTTTTATAGTACTATGAAAGAATCTGAAAAGCGTGGCTGCATATGTTCTAAGCCACTCGTGAATCAATGCAATCTTTTTCTAATACGTTTTAGAATTAGAAATACTTTCAGCTTTTTACTTCTACAGGTTCAAAATGTTTTCCACATTCTAATTCAGAAAATAGCTTATTCAGTGTTCAAGTATTGCAGAATCTGAACTCGGTTTTGATCTAGGCCATTCTGACACATAGACAAGCTTTGCTCTAAGCCATTTTGTTGGGCCTTTTTACCCAGTTTAAGTTCTTTTGTAGCCTCTAACCTTTCTTCTCTTCCATTATAAGGTCTGACTTGAGGACCAGTTGTCATGTCTCCCTGTTTTCCCACCTGAGTTGTGAAGCTCTTCCAGGGATACCATTGGCTGTCTGCTGTGCTCCGCGGTCTTCCCAGTGCTGTTTGCTCCCTAATGTTCTCTAATAAAACCATAATTAAACCATATATAATTTTCCCACCACTTCGCATTAGACCTTGTGCTAACATCTCAGAGGACCCCTTACTGGACTGCTCCTTGTTTCAAAGTGTTATTAAAGTTATTTTGCCAGAATAATCAAAACACAAAACCTGCACATGTTTTTGAAGCAATCTGAGACTGTAAGTAAAAGGATAAACATGTTTATGTGCTCTGTGCTAAACCACATGCCTGAAGACCTTTGACTCTCCCCATCCCTTGGAAAACTGGAAAAATAGGTTCTCAAGCTTTTACAGATAAAACTACAAATAAGGCTTCAAATCCAGCTGCCCCTTTTCTTCTTTTCAGAGATTTACTCCGTCTTCAGATGCCTAAACTGATTTATTTGGATGCTGAAATGCCTGGAATCTAAATCATGACACAAACACTCCCAAGGCAATATAAACAACCTCTGCAGTTGCAGTCAACATCCATATTTCTGAGCAATAACATGAATGCCAAAGGCGAAATCACTCCTCAATTTTTTAGGGGTTTCCATTGTCACACTTTCTAACAGAGAGCATTGCTTTGTATGTGTAAAGGAGAACATGCATCTCTATGTAGCTCCTACAGTAAATGGAAAGTTAATCACGTTTCTTTAAATTGCCCAAAATAATTTTTTTTACCAGTAAACGTGCCTTCGGCCCGGACAAAAATATCTCAAGTGCTTCATAGAAAAGAAATGAGATAACGAAATCAAAATCGGAACATCCTGTTTTACTCACTTGTTATTCTATTCACTTGGGCAAAAGCACTTACAGTATACAGATATAATAGCACACACACACACACGCACACACAAAACGAACCGTAACTGCAGCTCATTAAGCGCCATTCCCTCTGGCCCTTATTCCATTAGAAATTAAGACTCGGCACAATTAGTGGCAGATTGGTCTCAGCTCAGAGCGCCGGAGTCACACTCTCAAGGCTCTGAGATGACTTAATTACAGGTACTTCTGAGAGCACTAAGTGAAAAGTGTGTGATGGTGCTGTGACACAACGGAGGCCTAGAGAAAGCATCAAGCACAACAAGGTTTACCAGATGAAAATAACACCATATGAATAAAAGCAAAAATGTAAACAAATAGTGGTGCTGGGTATGAAGCAAGGCATTTATGGAGATAATGTTTTATTCAAAAGGTTTAATTCTGTCACCAACAAAGTTACCAGCTTCTGAATATGTTAGCATTGAGCTGCTGGTCTATGACCCTTTGTGTGCTTCCTATGAGCTCCTTACTTTCCTATTTTGAAGAGTGAACAAGATAAATTAGTGTCATGGGTGTACCTCAGAGAAACAGCATTTGGTAAACCTAAAAAGTAAAGTATACTCTAAATCATCTTAAATCACGTTTACTTAAAGGGGACATTTCATGCAAAATCCACTTTTTTAGGCCTTAAATACATTTTGTTGTGTGCTTGGGAGTCTCTAGGAATACAGAAAATTTGAATTTAGTTTCTCCAGGTTCTGCGTAGATATCTTTTTTTTTTATTTTTGTATTTCATTTTTTAACAATTATGTCACCGTATTTGCTGCACAGCTGATAAAAAAAAAGGTCATGGAGTTTCGGCTTACCAATTTTGCAAATTTGCTACTTTTATGTTTTTCACCACGATTTTGTAATCCTTGCTGAAGGACGGCAAAGCTGCAATTGGATAAGCGACAATGTTCGGTTGACAGGTGTATAACTCCCCCCCCCCCAATTAATTGCACCGTCCCACCGCATACTACAAACACTGGCAGAACAGGGTGGAGTGAAACACTCTGCTACCTGGAATGGGACGGGGTGTGAAGAGCCTCCTTTGCATTTAAAGACACAGCACCAAAATAAGTTAATCTCAGACGCACCTCAGAACAGGGGTAAAAAGGGGGCTGTGGGGCAACAATAACTTAGGAATTCAGATCAAAGCTTTGTAGTTACATTTTATATAGACCGCAACTGAATGATTTAAAGGTGAAAGGGAAGGCACTAAAAAGCAGGATTTGTCCCCTTTAAGAGGAATATTCAGGAGTGTCACTAATTATCGCCAACATGACTTTGGAAAAAACAAACATTTCTTGAGGTGTGTTTTTCCAACACTGATTAAATGTGCTAAAATCACAGCATGAGATTCACTAATTTATTTTTAGGGCTTTTACACTTCATTACCAGCGGTGCCAAAAAACTGTGGATGGTGCTGTATACTGTCTTAGGGTCCTTTAATGAAAAGCAACAATAGCCTGGATTCTCATCCACTTAAACTCAGTATAAAGATTTAAACAATTAGAAACCACAGCTGCATTTAATCCTGAAATGTAATGAAGCATATAGGGCTTAGTATAACTTTGTGGATGTAATATTTCCACAAATGTAACTACAGAAAGCAAGGTCTTTTCACTAAGCCATTGAAGGAAAATGAACAACAAACTTATTTCCAATGTGTCTCATCACTCTTATGACAAGGACACAAAGCACATTTTTCTGTAATTGAACCAACCCTAGTTTATGTAATAACTGACCGTTCTGCCCTTCAAGCTGCAGAGCGACAAAAAGAGTGATTTGATCGCTCCATGTACTCGCTGTTTGTCATGTGACACCATGTCCCATTATATTGTGATGTTGCCACAGAAAGTGAGGAAATGAAATGCCTCGGGGAGTGTGTCTATGTGTCTATGTGTGTGTGTATGTGTGTTGGTGTGAAGCTGTTTAGAGGTTAAAGGATTTAAAGATGTAAAATTGACTGAGTCAGTCAGACATTGTGTGTGGTTTTGCAGAGTTGAAAAGTTTTCTCAAGCAGCCTAATTGAGCAAATCGGTACGTTTCTGTTCTCCATCCGGAAAATGTTGACTAGCGTTTGTGGGCACTGTTTCAGCAAACTTTAATCTTGTCCGACAATGACTGTCAGAACAAAACTCAATGAATATTCTCAAAAGATAATGCAGCATCAGACCCAGGTATTATGAAAATGGTATTGCTGCTTTTTAAAAGAAAACACAAGTCACTCAAAAGCCAGCAAAATGTTGTTCTAGCTAATGTTTTTCTTTCTAGCCACCACAGAACCACTAACCCTTTTTATTTTTTCATGAATGATCTGTTTGAAGATTTTTTTACTACGCTGTTTTGTATTTTTGTAATCTGGAAATATAAGACTTGCTAGAGTCAGAGAGGGGGTGGCAAGTATAACGTGTTTACAAGCAATCATTGAAAAACAGTGATTAGTTGCTGATTTGCTCACAAACAGTAATATATTTGTGCAGCACACTGTACGATGATTAAATTAGCTTAAAACTTTGATTCTATTATCATGACTTCCACATAATGAAGGATTTAGACAACTGGTGCATTTGTCAGTCTGCTCAGTGTGAATATAAATTGTCTAGTGGGGCCTGAGTAGATGCTAAATTATCTTATAGCTCAGTCTTAAGCAAGTCAAATGTAACCAAAAAAGCAGACTAACTAAAGAGGCTCAAAACAGGAATTTAAGTAATAGGGTCAATCTGAGACCTTTAGATTATTTCATGTGTTGCTTATTTATAATAATCATACTAATAGTCAACAATGTTTGCTATCAGGTGTTACATTTAGGTATTTGTGCCTTTTTCCCCCAAATGACAGTAACCTGTTTTTGACAGTATGAATTAACCAACTTTTTATGAAAACAAGAATGGTGCACAAGACATGCAGTTTTCATGAAAGGTGTTTATAAAGCAGGGATACAAAAAAAATGTATTTCCGATTAAATGTGTTTTCCAGCAAGATCGTTAGATTGGAAGCGTCTTGAAGAGAAGAGATGAAGTTCAGCATCATTAAAAAAGAGGTTAGTGATTGGAGAGGAAAACAGTTTTATTCACAAATCAAAAGCTGTTTTTAGACACACACACTTGCACATGCAATTTCCCAATAATAGACCCACTCACTGCAGTTCATTTAAAGTCCTACCATTCTCATATGTTGCCTTTGGAAATATTTCCCTCCATTTATATTAAATGCATCTAAAATGATAAATGCATTTAATCATACTTTCAAAACAAAGTATATTTAATGATGCATACTGAATCAATGGTGGTAAGAAATGGTAAAGTAACAATGCCAGCCATACAATTAGTTTTTCAGAGTTTGCAAACATCAATAATTAGATTTTGTCATTATCATGACTAATCCCAATTCATATCACGCTAAAACATTTTAAAGATAAGCAATACGATACTTGTTGGATCCTATCAATACATGCCGGTTTCGACCACACACAAAACAACCAGATTAGACCAGGATTGCTCAAAGTCAACAACTCAATGCAATTGGCTAGGCTTCCTTAGAAAGATGAATTTTGACCAATTGGTATTATAATCTGAATTAGACCATCTTGTATTATTCTGTCTTAAATTTCTGCAGAAATGGAAATGTATTTCCTGTCATGTGTAAATTGCACAGGGATGATATTTGAGGTGACTATGGCTCAGCGGGAAGAGTACTGTTATGGTTTTGATTCCAGCTTTTCCAGCTTTCTCCTTCCAAATGTTGATGTCCCCCTGGGCAAGGCACTTAACCCCAAGTTGCCTACCGATCTGTATGTAATTAGGTGAATGTGGCTCTAGTGTAAAGAGCTTTGAGTGGTCACTAAGATAAGAGAGCTATACAAATTAAGTCTATTTACCATTTGTTGTGAATCGGGGCTACATAAATAAACTGAACTGAGTAACATCTTTGCTCAAGGACATTAGTTTCCAACCAGCAGCAAAGCTTTTTTGCATTGTTTATCCAGATTCAAATATGATGAATTGAAACTGATGATCAAACGTTTAAACATATGTATTTGATTTAAACATATACACAGATATAAAAAATAATTCAGTTAAAAATACAAAGAATTTGGCATCCTAAAAGTGTTCATGTACACCCTGGAGAGGCTGCAAGTTAACCACAGGGCAAACCATCATGCACACACATCTGAAGCCAAGTTGAAGTCATGTTTTTGGCAGTGGGAGGAATCCAGAGTAGAACAAACATGCAAACTCCATGCAGAAAGACCCCAGGCCAGGATTTTAACCCAGGACCTTCTTGCTGCAGGGCAACCGATTGCACTACAGTGCAGCACCTTCAACTTCTACATCAAATTGTATCTCACCCAAATTATCTAGGAAATGTTTCTTTTGATTACAGCCCCCATTTTAGATAAGATTACTGTAATCTACACTTAATGAACTGATATGTACCACATATTTTTTAAAGTAGCTGTAAATAAACCTTTATTTAAAAACATTTCTTCATTAAGATGAAATAATAAATTTCAGACCTATATGTAATCTTTCTTTCTTGTCTATGTTTCTTGGAAAAATAGTTGCTAATCAAGTATGTGAACACTTACGCAGCAATGATTTGCATTAAGAGTTTCAGTCAGGCTTCAGAACTCATCATAGCACTCAAACAGCTCTGGTGAAAGTCACTAATGATATTCTCATGGCCTCAGATAACAGACTTGTATCTGTACTTGTCCCACCAGTGCTGCATTTCGTACAGCTGATCAACAATATTATTCTAGAAAGACTTGAATGTGCTGTAGGAATCAATGGAACAGGCCAAGGCGTGTTTAAATCTGCTGAGCTGCTGCTGCCAACTTCATCTCCCTCCTAGGCACAGCTATTGGCTGAGCCTTCACTGAGGCTAACAGCATGTGCTTTCCTTCATCCCATAGACTCAAAAACTGCCTCAGAGCTTATCTGCTCTCATTGATGAAGCCACTAAAGGAGTTAGTATATTGCCATTGAAAGTACTCCTGGATCAGTGCTTCTGTCTTCTCAAGCCCCCAGTGAGTCATGGTAAATGGCCGTTCATTCTGAGCCTGGTTCTGCTGAAGGTTTCTTCCTGTTAAAGGTGAATTTTCCTCTCCACAGTCGCTATGTGCATGCTCGGTATGGGGGATTGCTGCGAAGTCAATGACACAATGCAGGTGACTGTCCGCTGACACAACATGCTTTTTCAGAAGAAGTAAATGCTGCAAGTCAATGACTCGATGGAATCTGGTGTTTTTTTTTGGATACACAACTTTTTAAGCAAATTGAATAGAAAACTGAACTTAACTGCATTGTTTGATAACTGGGATCAATTGGAATTTAAACTGGACAGATTTTTTTATTTATTTTGTGAAGTTAGATGATGATGTCTTAATCGCAGCTAATTAAATAAACTGAATTGACTAGAACATTACCATCCACTGTATATCATTTTCATCTAAATGTTTAATAACCAATGCCAAACTTGGCTGAGTTCTGTTTGTTTAGCAAATTAAAAAGTGTCAACTTGCAACTGTATTAATCAAAACACTGTGCTCTAATAGAAGAAAAAGAGTAATCTGCAGCCTGTTCTGTTTTGCAGAGGTGCTGCTTGTGTTGGTGTTTTTTCCCAGAGAGAGAGGCTTTACACTATTTGAAAAAAAGTGTGGTGTGACCGTGTGAAAAACACAGAGTAACTGTAGTCAACGGGAAAGTTTTACCATACAGCCCAGCCATGCATGACGTGTGAGCTGCATCTTTAGCAAAAATACAGACATTGTTAATATAAATTCAACTTGCTCAAGCAGTTAACATTTATCCTTTCCACTTTAAATGCTTTAAGGACATCTTCTCAACACAATATGTTCATAAAACTAAAGCTGAGGATGTTCTGTGACAAAAAAGATTTCAGCACGTGATAAGGTGGACAGACAACCGATGTGGTAAAGCAAAGAAGTAAAAACACATAGTGAAAAACTGATTTTATCAGCAGCCACTATCGTTCTTCCCCCAGTTTACAGTAATATTAAAAAGAAATTTCCCTGCCCTCTCAATAACCTGGTAAATTCACAGCTTTGAATATGACCCAGCTTTTGCAACTTGAGATATTTTTATTCAAAGGTAGCCAGTGCTTGATGGTATATGACTTGTCTGAAAGCTTGCTTTCCCGTGTCTCAGTAATATGGGCATTACTCTATGAAATAGCCTGAATAAATGATCAAATACAGACCCTCCTCAGAGAGAATGCAAAGGTTTTGCTTAGGTGTTCGAATCTTGTATCTTTGAAATGCCATCATCATATGAATGAAAAGAAAAATACACAAACACGCCCTCTTAATGATTCACAGAGGTAGAGTATCAAAAATGTTTAGTATGTTTTCATAATATAGTGTCCCCAACATGTGGTGACACCCCTGATGAAGATTTGTTGAAATACCAAATAATAAATGTATCTTTTATGGCATCTGTATGTTCTTGCAATTCATGTTTTTCTTTAGTTCTCTGCTGGTGAGCTTGGGAGATTTTTACCTCTGTTTCATTCCAACTCCCTCTGTGTAAATGCTGGCTAGACTAACTTTGGGACTCATCAAGCCATTTCACAGTCTCAGCTATTTAAAACCTTTTAACCAATGCTCTGAATGTAGATTCATGGAAGTTTAAGCAATTAGCTATTTTCTTGAACATCGCAGGCTCTATATAACACAACTGGTTCAGTCAATACTTCCTGAATAAAGCAGGCTTACAACTCAGATCAAGTAAAGAAAAAAGTATTTCCATGATTTTATTTGGTATCGTGGCTTCAGTCTGATGGTTTAATAATAAAGCTGCAAAACACTGTATCATTTCAAACTCAAAATGTATAAAAGAGTAATACAGGCCAAGAGCAAAGTCAGTTATTATTTCACTGTTTGTCAAAACAACAGTATTCACACATGATAAACCCTGGATACAGAGAAATGGAAAGATTTCTGGGTTTTTAACAATGGAAAATTTGGGAACAATAGGTGACGAAAGACAGCTGTTATTCTTTTTTCCTTTTTTTTTTCAAAATCTGTCACCTCGTCAGTTGAGAGTTTCCTTTATGTGTGCCCCTGTGCATGAGGGATGACGCCTCAATGGGCAGTCAGCATTTAGGGTTCAGAAAGGAAAACAGCAGCTTGAGCTCCTGTTTGTGTGAAAACCAAGGCTACCCAGCTCTGTATCATGTGCCATTGTTTTGGTAATAGTAAACCTGGGGCACTTGCCAGGAGGCATTAGTCATTCATCTAACAAGTTCCACAAAGCAAACCACAAAGTGCTCCACTGTTGACTTCCTCTTATTGAATTATGAGCACAAAAGCAAATTTCCAAGTATCTTGGAGCAGTGGAGAAACTTTCTAATGAGTAGCTACCTGAAGTACGGCTGCCATGCCTGCTTGTCACAGGAGAATGGGGGGAGAGAGAATTAAGGGAGATGGGTGAAAGGCGGGTGGGAGGGGATTAGGGCGGAGTGCAATTATTTAGCAGGCCCGCCATACGACATGATCTCTAATTACCCACAAAGCAATGTGTAACCCAAGCCACAGATTAGACTGTATTATCAGGCTTAATAAAACATGACCATCTCTCAATTTCATTCCCTTTCCCTGCTTGAATGCCACAAACACTTGTTTCTGCAATGACATTTCCTTTGTGGGGCTTGATGTACCCTTTGTTGTTTAACATAATTTATTTCTGAGTATCAACAATTAAATTAAATGTATCTTAAAACCAAACAAACTATCTTCTCATTTATGAAATGAAAGCTTCATTCAACACATTCAAAACAACCCAAACAGATCTTTAACAGAAATGGTAAAAGAAAGCTTTTATGCTGTTTTTTTTTTACTGTTTTGCTTCATTATCAAACTTCCAAGCCCCTAATATTTAATGTTTTATTCTATAAGTAATTACTATTATGTTTCAATTATGTCTAAGCAACAAAAGTATTAATTATGCTTTAACAAGTTATCATGGGTTAGGTGAAAAAGAGTCTCTGGGGCAGCTTCAGGTCAATTTACATACATACATGCCAACATACACTGGCCTAGCATTTGATCTCTCTTGGCAGTTAAGCACTTTTATAAAATATAAACAAATCAAATTATATTTTCCACTGATGGTGGTTCTGATTCCTGTTAGAGCCAGCTGACCCTTACGAAATATGATAGATTATGACCCCTCACCAAACCAAAACAACTGAGCATGGTCCAGGTGAATTAGCCCCTTTGCCACTTTATATTTGCAATCTTAACACCACAAAAAGTCAGACTATCCTGAAGTGAAAGAAATGTTAGTAGTTGATGAAAACTTGTACTTTGGATACTTTATGCATATGTTTTCTGCAAAAGCACTGATGAATCACAACCCTTCTTTCGCCACCAAGGTATGGCAATATTTAAACAAAAGCAGGCACAAATATGCTCACACATACATTATATATTTGTTTGGCCCATGTGGGTTGTGCCAGTTAAATGCTGCTTTGGTTTTTCACTACAGTCTACTGTGTTATTAACAATTCTATATAAAGCTCTCTGAAAGTTTCCTTTTCCTGTGCGTTAACAAATGTGCTGAACCACCCTGAGGTTGTTGAAACCTGACACAGAATGTCTTCAATAGCCCAACACCATTGACCATATGTCAAAATTTCAAAAACTCTATGTTCTTTTCCTTATTTGTTTTTCTTAGCAACATCACACACTGGCATGGCTCGTGGCCAATTTCAAACTAAATAGGTCGACAACACAAAGAGGGGGCCCCTTTCTCCAGCTCTGTCTCCTGTTTTTAAACCTATAAGTCATCTGGAGTCTAGCTGCCTTTATTTTTTAATGGCTTCTCTCAGTTTGCTTCTCTCAGGATTCTTTTCGAGGCCAATCCCAAAACTCAAAACACTACCATGGATAACAAAACCATGATACTATAAGTATTTTGTGTCGCGCCTTGTAATTGATTATAGAGCTCATTATTAGCACCGAGAGGAACAAGGACCTCACATTTCGATTACCTCAGTGACTGTGGGCTACCACAGTTGACGAACACGATTATAGCCCTCCACAAGTGATGATATCTGGCTGCTAAATATGTCCCAAATAATAAACACATACTCTTTACAAAACAGAAACAGGAGACATAGTCTCAGACGAGACAAAAACAAGACAAGATTCAAAATCATAGGAGTTTAAGTGGAAATTTCTCACAGTCCAAATGCATGCTGTTAAATTAATACAAATGTTAAAGGAAACCTATATCCCGGTTCTCATAAGTGAGATCAATCAACACAGATGCAGACAGCTTACAAAACATTTGCTGGACTTATATATCTAACTTTGTACAAGAAGAAATCACCAATCACTTACGTATGGACACTGGGACATAAGACCAACATCAGGACAATAATATTTATAAAGGACATTCAGTAAAAAAAACAAATGAAGGAACAAGACTTAAATGCCTGGCAAGGAACTTCTAAATCATGGCCTTTGGTGTTTGCACAGGACATACCTCAGGAAGCTGAGACAACTGGGAATGTTTGTCCAGCTTTCTGCCTTCACCAAGCTTCCACATACACAATTCGTCCACATATTAGGACACAGCACGGTACATTTGTGCATTTATGCATTCATATTTGCTATGTTAAATGTAACCTATCACGCAAACACAAGAACACAAATTAATAGCCGACAGAGAGACTATTGCTCGGAAACTTTGGAAGTCTAGGTTTTCAGCATCAGGGCTGAACTTCCAAAGGTCACAGTAAAAACAATATACATTAATGCATATTTGTACTCTGGGTAATAAGTCTGGGATATACCCCATTTAAAGCTATTTAACTTCTGCCCATTTAAGAAAAACTGTGTATTGCTCGTGCATTTAAACTGTTTAATTCAGAATTAAGAACGAGGATTGCAAAATTCTTGAAAAGGTGCAATTGGACCCAAATATTTCAAAAGACCTATGCAGACTTCTGATCTACATTGAGAATGCCATGGTCAGAGAGGGGGAAAAGACTGAACTTCTTAGACACATGACAGACTGATAGAGTGCGTGTTATAATGCCTCAATATTTCTCATGCCTGTCTAGCAAAGCACCATCCAGCTGCTCTCAGCATGGGATCTTGTCTAGTGAAGTAAGTAAAAACTGGTATTATGTTCTCTTGACATGACGATGTACTTTGAGCTTGACACTGTGTGTATATTTCTTAGACTCTTATCTTGTAGTAAGAAAGGAAGCACTTCTTGAGCTGCCCTGTTTTTGACTCGACTAATGATGACTCGGGCACAAAAGTACTTGGACCCTTTAAGACTGAGATAATTGTATTTAGATCATATTATATAACTTATCCCTTAAGTAACTGTAAACTTATACCTTTTCTGTTGTTACTATATAAAAGGCACTCTTTAATTAATCTGTTAATAAAGAAGGAAATCTTCAACAATTCCAGTTAAAACTTCAAATAGATCTTTCAGAGAAATCGTCAAAAAAATTGAAATAGGGAAAGAAAAGCCTGAAATCGTGACAAAAAAGGTGAGAAACGTAATTTTAAATTAAGTCAAAACATTGCAACTCGTTGCAATAACTTTAAGTGCAAACATGTATATTGGTCAGCTTCCTCATTATTGTCTAAAGCAGTCAAATACTAAACACTCCTTTAACATAACATAATCAACACTGAACTAATCCTAGAGCCTACTCTGCAGCAGGTGTTGGCTCTGTTTCTTTTTCTTTCTTCTTCTGCTGTAAGAATTAGAATACCACCGCATTGCCCCATGGGAAGTCTTGGGCTGACTAATCTAGGCATACTCCATTGGTGCGCCAGGTCTTAATTATGATAACAGACGCTGAGGGGGATGCACTGGTACCCACAACGAGAAAGTAGCTTGGTACCGCCATGGCCAATAATCACCACATAGACCAACACCCACCCCCACCCACCCCATCATTAACAAACACACATTTACACACCTATTCAAAATGTAATTCTCATAGCACACATCAAACACAGTATTTCAAGTTCAAACAAAGAGACGCAAGGGTTTTTGTATGGTGAAAAACTGATTACTAATCCTGCTTCTGGACAAGGTGTCCTATTCATGTTTTTTCCAGTCCTATCCATATCATCACAGCTGGCCTCCAAAAATATCCAATGCACATCCATAAAAGAAAACAAATGACGTGGAAAACCTGCAATTAGTAGGAAAAAATCAATTCTTCATATAGAGTGGGCCGTGGCATATGCAGGATTAATAATGATAACAAAAATAAAGCACGTAAAATAAATATATGTCTAGAGCTCAAACAGACTTACTGAGTCAGCCACTCTCAGAGCCTGTTGCAGTTTTATTGAAATGATTTCAAATGCTTGGAATCCCCATTAAAATCTCCCCTGTGTGCCGGTGCAGGGAGAATACGATTTAGTGGCTGGTTTTGCTCTGCCCCTGCTCGCAGTGTGTCACCGGCCCTTACTGTGGTATGCATGGCCTTCCTCTGCACAGGGCTATGAAAGCAATTGTGATTGTGACTCCATAGTCAGCAAAACGCTTCAATGCTCCAGAGTTAGCATGCCTAGTCAAACATGCACACACACACACACACATACACTCACACACACAGATAGATGCTCACACACATCCACAGTGTCCCATACGGGGCCACTGATTACTTCAACCCATTTGACTCTCTCTTATCCCTTCATTCTCCCCCTCTGCCTGTCTGTCACATACCACAGAGTTTGTCATTAGCTAATAGTGAAAACACGACTCACCGCGAATGTACACCACAGCCAGCATTACAGGGATTGCTGATTTTTGCCAGCTACGTTCAAGCTCTCAGGGTATTAAAAATAACTCTCGCATGTCGCCCAATCAAACAATAAATAATGTTTTGTCTGTGTTTATCCAAGAGCTTGTTTCGCTTGAGAGTGATCACTTAATGGAAAGTGGTTGGGCGCAACAACAAAAGGTAATTCGACCTTTGCATGGTTGCGGTGTAATAAAAAATAAAACTGTGATAAGGCATGCAAATGGAGCACGTCATTGCCCGGCTTATCTAAGGCACAGAAGACCACCAACTAACAAAGACAGCACTTCAGTTATGCTTTTTCCTCACAGATATCAGTTGTTGGGATGATATATGAGCTGGGTGGGGCGTAAGTGTATAAACACAGGCCCTACTCTGTCTGCACTCTATCCTTTTGCTGTACTGTAGCCAAGCACCTCACCCCAGCTGCAGCAGTCAGCACTGTTTGATTAAGGTATTCAAATAAAGGAGCAGGCACCATGTTCCTATTTCACAGAGCAAACCAGAGTGGTTCTGTGAAGTAGCCACAGAACAACTACAGTTTGACATATTATGAGACAATACATATGTATTTACTTTAAATGCTTCCCACCACACTCAAGCTCTTTTTGTGTTAGGAGTGCAACAACATCTCATGACCAAAGATCTTGCAATATTAAAATTCCACAATATTTTTGTCATAGTCAAGTTTGACTTGCATAGTGCAATCCAGTTGCTGTTTTAGTGCAAGATTACTACTGATGTAAAGTGCTTTAAGCTTTGCAACATGTGTCTAAGGGGTGGGCAAAAAACATAATATCGTGACTTGGTTACAGTAACATCCTCATCCTATCACAATTTCTATAAGGCCACACAGAGAATTCAGGCAAACGAAAAATGTGGAGCCGATTCAATGCAGTTTCTATTATTGGAAAGTTGGATTGTTTTATATACTGTCAGTCTAGTAAAGCTTTTTTTTTATCTCCAGAATGCACAAGGATGGGACATGAGTCATTCTTTCGAGCAAAACACAGTCTGTATTTAGACAAGATTAATAAATTGGCATGTGTAAAAGTCACCGGATCTTTGTGGTCCCTGTTGATATTAAAGTCAAAGCAAAGAAAACACTAATATTTCCTGTTATACCGAAAAAGCCGCATTCTTTGAAAAGCGGACTGAATCAATGAAAATCTAAACTTAGAAAATTAAATAGTGTCCATCTCTGTTAACCACTTGTGCTGGTGGCCTAAATTGGCACCATTTTTGAACAACAGCCAGGGACCAGACAAAATCATTGAAAGGACTGGTCTAAGTGCTCTCTGTGCCATATTGGTTTGACAAATGCAAAAAAAAATTTTTTAGTTTTTAACTGTGAAAATAGAAACATTCAGGCAAAGAGTACAGTTAATATAGTTTGGGAACCAATTAACTGTTTTTAGAAATATGAGCAAATGTATTGCAGATTCAGCTTTTTAATGTAATTTTTAACAGTGTTATAACTATTATTCCTACAAGTAGTTGTAATAGAGTAGTAGTAATGTTTTTTATGAACTTATCTCTCACAAACATACAAGGAAAGGATTTGGTAGGGTAAATTTTTCATTTTCACGTTGAAACCATTAAGGTGTGCACCATATAAAGTGAAACAGCAATGCTTCATTATTGTAGACCCACAGTCTCTCTCTTAGCTCTGTTCTGAGGTGCGTCTAAAGGTCGCTTTATACTTGCCACACGTACGTTCTGCGCCCAAATGAGACATGCGGACACAGCGTCTTCAGAATTTATGCTCCTTACGGCTTCTCTTTTGAAGTCACACTATTCTCCTAGACACAAGGGGGCAGTGTTGTGCTCATACACCATGCGTACTACACCCCACTATAAATAGAAAACACAGTTGTTTCCAACTTTTAAGCATCTTACTGTCTTTTAAGAGTGACAGCGATTTCTGTCCAGGAATTGATAACAATTTGTTGATCACGGTGATTTTTTTGGGCCGAAACGTGAAGATGTCTATGTTTATAAACATCCACCAGGAGGAGCGCTTGCTCCTCCACCATGTTTTTCCCCACAGCACTGTCCGCGTAGTTTGGAATATTCCTCCGTGCGCGAACCAGAAACCTTTGGCCACGCAGAGGGGATTGGGAGCCAAAATAATGTAATATGGCCGCACAAATTCATCAAGCATAAACCAGGCTTGAGAGCCACTCGTTTTTGTGTGGTTCCTTTAAATACAAATGAGGCACTTCACATCCGCCCCGTTCCAGGTCGCAGTTTTCCACTCTTCCCTATTTAGCCGTTTTTGTAATATGCTGGGGTTGCGCTAATCTGAAAACAGATAATTGTGGTGCTAACTTTTTGTGCGGTGCATTATCGTTCACAAAGAGTTTAGAAACTGTATGTGGAGCGGTTAATATCCACTTTATTGAGTTTTAACACCTGTAAGTACGATAACAAATTTCAAGATATTCATCCACCATT